>NC_045454.1:2857078-2943093 GCF_002776525.5 Piliocolobus tephrosceles | reverse complement strand
CACACCGACCGACCGGCCTTTCACACACAGACACACGTCCATCTCTCTCGCACGCCAGCCCGTCTCGCTCTCTCACACGAATACATCCTGGTCTCACGCTGTGGACACCCGCTCTGTTACACACTTACACACCCACACATCCCGCATCTTCGCACAGAGCTTCACACGCTCTCTCAAATGCAGGCACACCCCCATCTCTCTCCCACTCACTGGTCTCTCACACTGACCCGTCTCGCGCTGCCACACGCACACACCCTGGTCTCACGCTCCGGACTCTCGGTTTGTCACACACACACACAGAAACCGCCGCACCCTCGCACGGAGCCTCACACGCTGACGGATCTTTTACACACAGGCACACCCCCCTCTCTCCCACAGCTCACTCCCGTGGTCCCGCCGCCCCAAGCCGCCCCGAACGCCCAGCAGCCCCGAGCCGCGGCCTCCGCCCCGCAGACTCGAGTACGCGCGCCGCGCTGGCCTCTGGGAAATGTAGTCGTCTTGGGCACAGAGGACGCGGCTGGGCCTTCGCGACCCGGGTCTGAGCCGCCCGCCTCGCCTGCCCTTCCTGGCCCAGCCCTCGGGCTCGGACTCCCAGACCACCCAAAACAAACCCCCGGCCTCGTCTGGCACCCAGACGCTCTCATCCGAAGGACTTCTTGAGTCGACGCCGGAACCTCCATCGCGCAGGCGCCAGCTTCTCTCCAGGGGACGGACGTGAGGGGCGGAGACGAGGCGTGGCCTAGCGTTGAGGGGCTTGTCCTCGGGTTGCTGAGGGAGTGGGAGGGACCTTAGAGACGGAGCGGGCGGTGCCTGCGCAGTACGTGATTATGCCAGGTGGGCGTGGCCCAGGGTTTCCGGCGGGTAAGAGCGGTAGTGTGCGCAGGCGCAAAGATTGCGCTCTCCCTCACCCCTCCCCTTCGCCTAGAGACCAGAGGAGTCCCTAGTTACCGGTTTCTGGGGACTGGGAGTGAAGCGCGCGATGGCTGAGCCTTCGGTGTGAGCATGTGTGCGGCTTTGTGACGCTGTCTGTGCCTCTATGATCGCGATGTCATTCGGAGCGCGGCCTTCTGTGCCTGTCCGTGGGAATGTGATTATCTTTCTGTGCTAAGCTTATTTTGGAATAAGAACAGCGACTCGGAACCCCTACCGTGTTGTGACTCTAGCAAATTAATACCTCTCTCAGCTGCAAAATGGGAATATCACCGCTCAGAGGTAGTGAATAACACGAAGTTTTTGGAACCAGTCCGCTAGGATTGAACCGCGTTCCACCCCTTAACAGAATGGAAATGGTCCCTGTTTTAGGGGACTAGCCCTTACTAGGAAAACTGTAGAATTGGTATGGGAAGCTGACAAATAAGGTAAAGCAATTCAGGGGGATACAGCAGAGAAAAAAAAATCCCTGCCCTCTTATTATATAATTTACTTTGAGGTGGAGAGAGACAAGCCACAAATTCATGAGTTAGATAAATAGTCTGATGAACAGTAAAAAGGGCTATGGAGAAATATAACACAGAGAAGGTTTTATCGTATACATTTTTTCTATTGTCTCTTATAATGTCTTAACATCTCAAAACAACCTTTCTGCAGCAGCCACCAGCCAGGTGACCTCTACTCCAATTCAATTCTGACGCTACCTGGAGAGCATCAGATCCTACAGGTTAGACAGCTCAGTCCCACAAGACTGTCACCCACTTCCCATGCCAATTCCAAACTCCAGATTGTTGTACCTGTGTTTCAGAGAGATGTGCTATAAATTGGGGCTCCCACAACCGGCTCCTTGGGTTCCGTTAATTTGGTAGAGCGGCTCACAGAACTCAGGGAAACATTTATGTTTACTGGTTTATTATAAAAGATATTTTAAAGGATATAAATAAATAGGCAGATGAAGAGACATGTAGGGCAAGGTCCAAGAGAATCCCTAGTGCAGGAGCTTCTGTGCCCATGGAGTTGGGGTGCACCACCCTCCCAGCGTGAGGATGTGTTTTTGTCTACCTTCTTGGAAGCTGCTTGAACTCAGGCCTTTTCGGTTTTTATGGAGGTTTCATTATGTAGATGTGATTGATTAAATCATTGGCCACTGGCGATCAACTCAATTTTCAGCCTCTCTTTTCCCGGAAGTAGAGGGTGGAGCTGTTGAGTTCCAATCCTCTGGGTACATGGCTGGTTCCTCTGGCAACTAGCCACCACTCCCCTCAAATATTGGGATTATCTTGTGAGTTTCCAAAAATCACCTCATTAACATAAACTCATGTGTGGCTGAAATACTGTCTTTCACCTTTATGGCTCTGGAGCTGTTCTGGAGCTTTTTCAGGAACCAAGCAACAAAAGGCCAGATATTTTAACAAAAGATACTTTATTGCTGTAGTCATTTAGGAAATTAAAAGGGCTGTAGGAACTGTGAGCCACGAACTGTACCTTTCTTTCTAACTCCACATTCAGTGATGTCATACTGGTAGACTGAAATCTACCACAAGGGGACTATTTACAGTATGAAAACACAGTCTAGGCCGGGCGCGGTGGCTCAAGCCTGTAATCCCAGCACTTTGGAAGGCCGAGACGGGCGGATCACGAGGTCAGGAGATCAAGACGATCCTGGCTAACACGGTGAAACCCTGTCTCTACTAAAAAATACAAAAAACTAGCCAGGCGAGGTGGCGGGCGCCTGTAGTCCCAGCTACTCGGGAGACTGAGGCAGGAGAATGGCGTAAACCCGGCAGGCAGAGCTTGCAGCGAGCTGAGATCCGGCCACTGCACTCCAGCCTGGGCGACAGAGCGAGACTCCATCTCAAAAAAAAAAAAAAAAAAAGAAAATACAGTCTACACTGCTAAAGGATGGAGATCCATTCTGAGAAATGGGTTCTTAGGCAATTTCCTAAGAAGCTTGTTGTGCAAACATCATAGAGTGTACTTACACAAACCTAGATGGTGTAGCCTACTACACACCCACACTCACTCAGACTGGGACAACCTAGACCTACCAGTTAACTTCTTGTGCACATCTGTGGGATGTGGGAGGAATCTGGAGTACCCAGAGGAAATCCATGGAGACATGGGGAGACTAGTCAGAGTACATTAGGACCCACCCTAACGAACTCATTTTAACTTAATTAACTCTTTAAAAATCCTATCTCCAAATATAGTCACATTCTGAGATACTGGGAGTTAGGACTTCAACATGCAAAATTTGGGGCAGCCAAAATTCAACCAGTAACAAGAGGTTATTTTGATTCTTCTGTCCTCATTCATCCCACCAAGGAAGTAAGGGATATTTCCATTATCATACTATGTATTAAATTATCATTACATTACATATATAATGTTTTCTTTATCTAATTTTTACCTTATATATACCACATTTTTGTTCATGGGCCATCATGACCAAAATTTCACAAAAAAAAGGAAAAAAAAAAGTAAGCATCAAATCCATATTCCCTCTGAATTGTAAGTGATTATAATTCAGCTGCTTCCCACATGGGCAACTCAACGTCCAGTATTTCACAGTGGGTGCAGCAGAGATGTATTTAACTAATGAAAACTGGGTATCCTCTAGGGTAACACCAAGGAGATTGTCTAGTATGTGACACTGTAGCCTACAACCAGGTTTTCTAATATTCTCATGTTACTGAATCTACTTTTAACTGCTCCTAAAGTGCTGGCATTCAGGACAGACAAAAAAATAGTCCATACTTACATTCCACAGGTAGCTCACCTTGCCCTTGGAATCGAAGAATGACTTGGGGAAGAAGTGAGTGGGGAGGAGGAGGTGTAGAAGCGTGACCATTCTGACTCTCTATACATTCTTGCACAGACTTAGTTTCAATCCTTGGCAAACTATTTAATATTCCAAATGGCAACAGATGGGACCCAGCTGAAATCTCTCTTGGAGTAGATCAGACTAAGGATCTTCATCATTCAACTGATTCCTGAATATGGAAGAAGAATGTCATCTACTTCAATTTGACTTCTGACCCCACCACTGTATCTTTAAAAAAAAGAGAGTTCTATTGAAATATAGTCATAAGCTATATAATTCACCTACATAAAATGTAAAAATCAGTAACTTTTAGTATATTCATAGACATGTGTAATCACCACCATGGTCAATTTTAGACATTTTTATAACGTCAAGAAGAAACCCCATAACCTTTAGCTATCCCCTTCCTCACCTCCCATTCCTTCAACACAAAGCGGATAGTAATCTACTTTCTGTATTTATGGGTCTGCTTATTCTAGAAATGTGTTTTTATTTTCTATATTTTATTATGCTCCAACATATTAGGGTAGGGGAGCTAGCTGGGGAGAGCCCCTCCTACAGCTAGCTAATTCTTAAAGGCAGTAAACAACTTGCCCATAAACATACCCTTTATATGCAACCAACCAACCCAAAGCCCATAAACCCAATTACCATCTTCATCTAACTCTCATACACCAACCGTTATTTCCCCTGCCCTAAACCAACCTGAGGACCAGACAACTAGAGACTAGCCCCATAGCCCAGAGCCTGGTGACATTATTCAAACTAGACAATCCTAAATTGCTGCCCCCTGTCTGGTTTTGCCTTTTCTAGAGAAAACATGGTAAAGGCTCTGGGTCTAGGCTTTTCCCCTTCTGCCTAGGCACTCATTCTGCCTCCTGACCAAATCTTGAGACATCCCCATGTGGCTCTGTATGGTGTGGCATGCTCCCTTCTGCTGGGAAATGGAAGTAACAAACTCTTCATGCAAAGGCAGTTGTCTCCATGTCTGTCACCTTACCATACCTGATTTTTAAAAATCCAGGGTACGTTTTAAAATGCCCCTCCTCACATGGAAGCTGTCTTAGCCAAAAATAAACCAAAAACCATAAGCTTAACATTTGATGCTACATAAAATAGGATTATGCTTTAGCAACACTATATTAAGAAGATGTAAAATGGAGACATTTAGAAAAGCTTTTCTCATGTGTTATAAACTGTGTCCCCACTAATTCTTATGCTGAAAGCCTAACACCCTGCACCTCAGAATGTGACCTTATTTGGTTGTTGCAGATATAATTAGTTATATCAAAATGAGGTCATTAGGGTAGACTCTAATCTAACTGGTATCCTTATAAAAAGGGGAAACTTCTCAAAACATTTCATGTACCCCCTAAATATATATACCTACTATGTATCCACAAAAATTAAAAGTAAGAAAATTGTAAAAATTAAAAGTAAAAATTTTAAAGGTGAAATTTGCACACAGACACATGCATGGGGGAAAACGACAGGAAGAGACCACAGATTTCTGCTATTTAAGCCACCCAGTCTGTGGTACTTTATTATAGCAGTTGTAGCAAACCTATACATCATAGGGCAAAAAAGTTACCAAGCTTGAGTCATATTTTACAGCCAAAAAAAGGAAAAAGCTTTATGTAACTAACTTTATCTTGTTAGAACGTACAATTACAACTAAAAAAGTTCATTTTCAAGTGTATCATTTTTTGTTAGGTGTGTTTTTAAAAGCATATGAATTTATTTATTTATTTTATTATACTTAAGTTCTGGGTTACATGTGCAGAACGTGCAGTTTTGTTACACAGGTATACACGTGCCATGGTGGTTTGCTGCACCCACCAACCTGCCACCTACATTAGGTATTTCTCCTAATGTTATCCCTCCCCTACCCCCAACCCCCACAAGCCCCGGTATGTGATGCTCCCCTCCCTGCGTCTATGTGTTCTCATTGTTCAACTCCCACTTATAAGTGAGAACATGCGGTGTTTGGTTTTCTGATCTTGTGACAGTTTGCTGACAATGATGGTTTCCAGCTTCGTCCATGTCCCTGCAAAGGACATGAACTCAAGCATATGAATTTGAAGTGATTATTTCCTATAGTACTTAGATTGTACAGTAGGCAAATGTTACAGGCTACTTAGACCTAAAATCAAATTACAATATATAAATCCCTGCTGGTGTTCCATCCAAATGGTATTAATTTTTTAAACAGTGGGAGATCAACTAAGTTTAAAATGCTCCAATATAATTGGAAAGAAAAATATATAGAAATGGATCCTAAAGAAATAATTACAGATGAGGGTCAAAATCAGCTGAAAAATGGATCAGGATAGCATTGGTTATAATAGCCAAATTTAAGGCAAAAAAACCTACGTGATAGTAAGAGTTAAATAAGTTGTGTTATTTTTACAGTAAGATATATTATATGATCCAAAAAATAAATAATACACTGATATGGTTTATCTGTGTCCTCACCAAATCTCATGTGGAATTGTAGTTGCCAATGTTGGAGGTGGGACCTGGTGGAAGGTGACAGGATCATGGCGGCGGTTTCTCATGAATGGTTTAGTGCCGTCCCCTTGGTACTGTCTTTAGGATAGTGAGTTTGTTCTTGTGAGATCTAGTCGTTTAAAAGCATGTGGTGCCTCCCCCACCCCCACCTTTCTCTTGCTCCTGCTCCTGCCATGTGAGACTCCTTGCTCCCCCTCTGCCTTCCCCCCACTTGGAAATTTCCTGAGGTCTCCCCAAAAGCAGAAGCCACTATGCTTCCTATACAGCCTGTAAAACTGTGAGCCAGTTAAACCTCTTTTCTTTATAAATTCCCCAGTCTCAGGTATTTCTTTGTAGCAATGTAAGAACAGACTAATACACACACCATACAAAATACATAGAAAATAGGAAGAGTAAAATGACACCATTTACAATAACAGAGATGAAAATATCTGGTAATATACTCAACAGGACCTTTATGAAAACTTTGAAAACCCTACCAATGGGGTTAAAAGACCTGAATGAATGGAAACACACATCGTATTCTTAGATAAGGGATTCAATATCATGAGTATAATAATGGCAAAACCCTAATAAAATGAACAAGTACATATTCAAAGTGGTAAAATCTGAATAAGGTCTGTAGTCAAGTCATTGGTACTGCACCAATATCAATCTCTTGGTTTGATATTATATTACTGTCATGTAGAATGTTACCACTGGGGAAAGCTGGGTGAAAGGTACTATTTTTGCAACTTCCTGTGAGTTTACAATGATCTCGCAATGAAAAGTTAATTAGCCTTAGGGAGGGAATTGGGTCAAGGTGGCAGTGCTTCTTACCATTTACTCTTCTGAAAGCTTTTTTTTTTTATCCACAATGCAGATATATCCTATTTAAAAGAGCACATTTTCTTCATCTAATGGCTTCAACCCTCCTAAATACCACTTTTTTCCTAAAACTTTCCTGGTTATTTTTTTCTCAAATTGATTCTATCCTGCCTAACAATATGCCTTTTCTTGTTCTCTGTCTATAGGAAAAGACCCCAGCATTCCACAGATGTGGCCACAATACCATCTTGAAATAGGACCTCATTACTCCATGGAATCTTAATTCCTCATAGCAAATTTCCTGTCCCCATTGACCAGACCTCATCCTTTAAGAACAAAATCATCTTCTAGAACATACTGCAAGCCAGAGCTCACAGATATTCAGAGTAGGCTAGAGCAATCTGGGGCATGGTACCTCATGACAAGGCATCAATCCCTTATCGTCTTATGTGCTTCTCAAGGATAGCTCCCTTTTTCTCTACAGACGGTACATTTCGGAGCCCACAGAGTTATTCACAGAATCGTAGGCACAATGCTTATAGTGAATACATACATGATGGTTAAGTGGAGAAGAACATCGACAGAAGGCACTGGGCTACTTTAGCCGTCCCTTTTGGTCTTTCATTTGCCAGAAAGGGAGAAATAAGGACTAAGACGCTGACAGGGTCTTTATGAGACAGCAAGGTGCTGAAGGAAAAGACTGAAAATCACAGGAGAAGGAAATGCCAACTTACTTGGGACATGACTTTAAAGTTTAAAAGTGACTTTTGTCAAGGTGCCATGTCTCATGCCTGTAATCCCGACACTTTGGAAGACCAAGGTGGGAGGATTGCTTGAGCCTAGGAGTTTGAGATCAGCCTGGGCCACACAGTGAGAACTTGTCTTTACAAAAAATTAGCCATGTGTAGTCCCATGCTAATTGGGAGGCTGAGGCAGGAGTAGTGCTGCAGTGAGCTGATTGCTCATTTTTTCCTCCTGATCCCTCTTTTTGAAGAGAAATTGTCCTGGGAAGGCAAAGTTAGGGAGAAAGAAAGGAGTTGTAAAACGCCAAGTCTGTCCTGCAGTTCCCAAGATCAGCTCAGAAACCCTCCCTTCCCCTGCTCTCCTCCTTTCCCTCATGTTCCAAACACAAACACGTTATCATAATAAGATTCCAGATACTTGGGGACGGGAATGGTGGCTCACGCTTGTAATCCCAGCACTTTGGGAGGCCGAGGCGGGCAGATCACGAGGTCAAGAGATCGAGACCACCCTGGCCAACATGATGAAACCCTGTCTCTACTGAAAATACAAAAAAATTAGCTGGGCGTGGTGGCGGGAGCCTGTAGTCCCAGCTACTTGGGAGGCTGAGGCAGGAGAATGGTGTGAACCCGGGAGGCGAAGGTTGCCGTGAGCCAAGATCGCGCCACTGCACTCCAGCCTGGGCGACAGAGCGAGACTCCGTCTCAAAAAAAAATAAATAATAATAATAATAAATAAAACACTGGTTTCTCTCTCTCCCACACACACACACAATACCACTCAACCACAAAAACTGGCTAGGGCTAGAAACCTTATCAGGATAGTATTTTAGACTTTATAGGTCACAAGATTTCTGCTGCAAGTACTGAACCCTGCCATAGTGCAAAAGCAGTCATAGAATAGACGTAAATATACACAAGTATACATATTCAAAATCAGTGGTTCCCCACAGAGATGTACACACCGCAAAAACTGGGCTCTACAGTCAACAGTAAACAGTTCAGGCTTTGTGGGGTCACACAGTAACTGCTGCCACCTACTCAACTCTGCGCTTGCGCAAAGGTGGACGCAGAAGCTAAACAGATGTCCGGAACATACACACATACTCAAAATCAGTGCCCCCCCCCGCCACGTACAAAACCACAAAAATCGGCTCGGAGACACACGTCTAAGAAAACACAAAGGTTCGTCCTCACACATGTTCAGGGTATCACAATGTGGGTCTCACCTACACAAACGTGCGATCAAAACCCGGAACCCACACGCCCAGATGACCGGGACGAGGCCATACTTCACATCTTCTCTCACAGACTCACAATTACGCAACGGCCACCTCACACGACTTTATGGCGGTCACTCCCGGACCTTCTGCTGCCCGCCCCTCCTCGCTGCTTCTCCCAGCTGGGGTGAGCCTCACGGACCCTGCCACATCCCAGACGCAGTCAGTCTCAACGCCAGCCCGCCGGCTGCGCAGGCGCAACACCGCAAGGAAGAGCAGCAGGCCGCGCAGGGGCCTTTGGGAAATGTAGTCCGGGCGCCACGCAAAGGACTGTGGGCCTCCTCGCAAAACGTGCAGGTGAGTCCTCACCGTCGGCCGAAAGAAACATCCCTGTGCTACTCTCCCGGGTCAGTTCATCTCCGACCCGGACAGAGCAGAACCAGCGCAGCCCAAGCTTTCTTCACCTCACGTTCTGGGTGGGACCTTCCACAGCCTCGCTGTACCCCGGTGGCTTCTGGATGTTGCAGGAGGACTGCGTAGTACGCACGCGCGGGTGGGGGCGTCCGCGTCCGCGGGCGAGGCCGGCTCCAAACCTCGTGAATGTGGGGGCGAAGAATGGTGGGGGTGGGGGGCAATAAGCCCTCACACGGGAACGTGTGGGTGTGGGAGCGGGCAAGGCGGCGAACTGGGGAGGTTGCGTTTGGTTAAAGAGCTCGAGGAACGGCCTCAGTGTCCACACGTGATCTCCTGAGAGGATAAAAAGCAGTGCCAAGCGCCCGTCCCCTAGGAGCCGGGTGCGCGTGCCAGCCCCGGGAGTGTGCGCAGGCGCGGGGCCTCGAGCGTCCGCCCCCAGGACTGCACCGATTGTGCGAACGCGCTTGAGCGTGTGGCGCTGAGGGGGCGGGGCCTCAGGCCGGGGCCAGTGGCTCTGTCCCCCAGAGGCGGGTGAGCGCGCGCCGCGTGGCCTTGTTTGGGGGCGGGGCCCCGCGCCTGCCTGCGTGGTGCGTGTGTGAAGGGGGGTGCGGCGCGCGGTCCCGGGGTCCCGGAGGGGATTGCGCAGGCGCTGGGTCCCTGCGCGGCTGTCACGGTGGTCGCCGCTGGGGTCGGAGTCTGGGAAGACCGAGGTGAGGGGGCTGGCGGGAGTGTGGGTGTGTCTCTTTGAGGGGGTGGGCGGCGCGCCCGCCACTGCGTGGACGTTCCTGCCCGGGCGCGCGTGGGTGTGCGCGTTCGCGATGGCGTAGGCGTCTGCACGGGTGCTTGCGGGGGCCGTGGGCTCCAGCCTGCGTGGGTTCTCGGCCCGCGACTGCGTGGGGTTTGCGCCTTTTCGCTGCTGTGGCTCTCGGGGTTTCTGCGCCCGCGTGTGAGGCGCGCCATGTGTGCCTGTGTGTGAGGGAGCTATGTCGGGACCGCGGATGTGTATCGCTGCGTGACCCACGCGAAGGAAACAATGGAGCCAGTGGGAAGCCTGGAGTGGGTGTGTGACGCTGGCTGTGAAGATTTGTGTTGCTGGAGTGTGTGCGTGTGTGTCAGTGTCAAGCTGATGTGGGCGTTTATTGTAGCCTTGGGTTACCGTGTGATTTGCCTGGGCGTCTGTGTGCCACTTAGCGTCAGTGGCTTTGCGGTTGTGAGTGCGTGACTGTGCCCTTCTGGTGTATATCGCACTGTAACCATGGAAATGGAGGCCCGCAGGGGGAGAATTCTGAGCAGCTCTAAGGTGTGATGGGCTGCCCTGGAAATCTGTGGAACTGTTTAATTGTGCATGACTTTCCTCCTTGGTACAGTAGCATATTAATAGCACCTGCCTGGGTGTTATTGGGAAGATTAAATGGGATGACGTAGCTGAAACACCCTGACATGTGACAGACCTTGTCACATACTAATCACCGTGTTTAGGTGTTGGTTTTGGTGCTGGTGGTCGTTTTTCTTTGACCCTAGACAGAGGCAGAGATAGTGGTGAATGCTGGAGGAGTTTGCATCGCTGAACTTGGGACTGGGCGGTCTTTGTCCACATACCAGGGCATCTGACCACCTCCATTTGAGCAGTGGTACGCTGCCCCCGCCAACCACCTGCGTCGTCTGTTTTCTCCATGTGCGCATTTGAGTGGAGGACAGAGCCCTCCACTGACGCTGCGTATGGTTGTGTCCCCTTCCTACCAGGGTAGCTTGGAAACTTCAGAGTATGGACTGTGGCGCCCCGCTGTCTGGTGTTGACTTCTGGTTTCACCACTGGCTAGCTGTGTGACTGGGAGAGCTGAGTTAAGTCCACCACCCCTCGGTTTCTCCTGTAGAAAAGTAGTCATAACAGAACCAACTTCAGGCTTATGGTGAGCATAAGTAGAACTTGGCACAAGGAAGTGCCACATAAATGGTCGTTTTATTAGTAGCATAATAACCACAGGCATCCCACACTTGGAGAATAAAATCCGTAGGTAGAAAAGCAAAAGGATGAGGCCTAGAGTAAAGGTTTCAGGTTCAGAGGTAAAATAACTTGGACGTCTAGATCAGGGCTTAGGTTCAGAATTGTGTAGTCGGGGTCCTGGGAGGGCAGCAGTAGGGTGGAGGAGGTGGGGTCAGGAACAAAGGCTCTTCCTGGTGGAGATGTCCCTAGGGAGCCCATGGGGGAACTCATGGGGTCAAGAACAGAACTTTGAAGTGTCAGGGACTAAGGGATGTTCTCATATAGCACATGGATCTGGAAATGTTTCTGTCCAGACCAGTGTTTCACAGCCTTGTCACTGTGACATTTGGGGCCAGATAGTTTTTTGTTGGGAGATGGGAGGGGGTGCTATTCTGTGTATTATAGGATGTTGTGCAGCAACCCTGGGCTCTATTTACCAGGCCAGTAGCACACCGCACCTCCCTTCAGATTGTGACAACCGAAAAAAAATGTCTCCAGACACTGTCAAGTGTCCCCTGCAGGGGCAAAATCACTCTGATTGAGAGGACGGTGATGCAAAAGCATGGACAGACCCGAGGCACGATGAGAGGGAGAAGAGTAAGGGAGCTGGGGAAGGCAGGGAGGGAAGAGATGATAAAGGGATAGTGTTCTGAGATGAGAAGAAGGGTGTCCATGGCCTGCAGCCTGGGTAAGCTCCCAGATGCATTCATTTGTTCAGCCAGTGAGTGCCTACCACGAACGCATTGGGCACTGTGCTAGTCTCTCAACAAAACAGGCAAGGTTTTTACTCAGCTGGAGCTTGCATTTAGTGGGAGAGACAAAAATAAAGTCTGTAATAGGTGCTGATAGGTATTTTGAAAAGAAAAGCAGGGTAAAAGGATTACAGGGCGTTGTTAGGTGTTCTTTTCAGAGTCAACATCCAGGTCTCCCATGGGCATCTTGGTCAATTCAAGAGCCAGGAATGGCCACCAGCAGTGACCCTTTGGAATCCCTTGATTAGGGAATCTAAGAGTTTGACTTTGATCTTACCAAAGACTTTTCTCTTCACTGAGGTCTGGACTTCAACAGAAACAGGTCAGATCTCTAGCTCTGTCCTTGAGACTCTGAGACCCAAACGTTATTCTAAATGATGGCTTCACGTTACTGTCAGCTTGGAATGCTTTATTAAAAAAAAAAAAGTTGGGTCAGACTCAATCCCCAGAGGTTCTGATTTAATTCGTCTGGCTTAGTGAACTGCCATCAGCTGTCACTATTTATTAGAAAGCTCCCAGGAGACTAATGTACGCACAGAGTTGAGAGCTACAGCTCTGAGTGCCGGCAGCCCAGGCTCCTTTGGGGCCTCTGGGAATGAGATAAATTGATTTGGAGGAGTCAGGGGGAGGATGCAAGTGACCTCTCCTTGGATATCTTATCAGAAACAGTCCTCAGAGCTGCACTTTCCTGCAGTAGGGATATTCCTAGCCTCATCCTGCAAGTGAGGAAACCTAATCTGTTCCCACACAAAGTGGGGAAATGGCAGGCTAGACATGCATGTGCAGAGCCTGTGTTCTCCCTGTAACGGCTGTGCTGCGGTCTTTGGTGAAATTGCCTACATACGTTCCTGGCCTCTGGGACTGGCAGGTTCAGGCCAGGAGTGATCTTTGAATATTTGACAGCTGGTACAGCAAAAGCTGACTGGCCCAAAGGAGGCAGTGAGGCTGCGGCAGTGCATTTAATGGCTGGTTTTCAGTATATCAGGACCCTCCCCCAATTCAATACCCAGCACAGCCCCCCAGGCTCAAAGGGGTGCCAGGGCAGGAGGGGAAGGCCCCTCAGTTATTTGCCTCAGAGGGGAGGCACAACCACTGTTCAGTAGCTCTTTGAAGCATGTTCCAGCCGTCCTCACCTCAGGAGGACGTAGCTTTGTGCCTTTCAAAGCCCTTTCTCATCTATCATCAGGAACTCAGAAGACGAGCCAGGTTTACAGCCCTGCCTTGATGTGGTATGTGCGATGCAGCCTTCTTTTATTTCGTTTGTTGTTTGGAAGATGTAATTACACGTTCATGACACAGAAACAAAGCATAGAGAGGAAAAAGCAGGTTTTGGATTTTTCCAAATCCAAAATATGTTATATATGTGGATTCCCACACATATAACCTGGTTCCTTTCTTCAGGGACAGTCACTGCTACAAACTTTTTATCTCTCCAGCGCCTTTTCAAAGTCATGTATTTGTATACTATATTTTGGTTTTTCTAAATGGCTTTTCTATATTTTTCCCCTTACACCATTTTATCTTGGAGGTTTTTCAGCCTTGGCACAGTTGATGTTTTGAGCCAGATCCTTCTCTGCCCTGGAGGGCCGTCCTGTGCATTGCAGGAGGGTGAGCAGCATCCTTGGCCACCACTCACCGGATGCCAGGGGCACCTCACCTCCCAGATGTGACAACCAAAAACAGCCTCAGACATTGCAATTTTCTCATGGGGGGTAAAATTACCCCCAATTAGGAATCACTACTATGGTTATACTTTGTTCCTTGTAATATGTGGCGTCTCATTATATGCATGTAATATTCACTTAACCATTTTCCTATTGATGGGCTCTTACGTTGTTTCCAGTCTCCTGATGGTGGTAGTAATGATAAAATTCTTAGCATTGACCCTGCTTCCTGGCACTCCTCGAAATGTGTTACATATTTTGACTCATTTAATCTTCACCACAACCCTATGACGTCATTACTGTGTTTCGTCTCATCTTACAGATGAGGAAGCTTAGCCCCGGAGAGGACACGTAGAGTGTCCAAGTCCACACAGATAGCGGATGGCAGAGTTAAATACTGAACCTAGACAGCCTGCTGCAGGCCCACACCCTTACCCAAGGAAATGTACTGCCTCTTTCTATAAACTCTGCCACGGTGAATACCCTTGTGTGTCTCTCATTGTGCACATGTGCAAAGACATCTGAAGATATGTACAGGAAATCAGGTTGCTGGATTAAAGGGTACAACAGGGGTAAAGAATGTGTATCTTCAGTCTTAAAGACATTGCCAAATTACCCTCCATTGAGGTTACCCCAATTTCTCTCCTCCAGCACTAGATAAGAGTTCTAATCTCAGCCTTTTTAGTGGGTCTTAGTCTTTGTTGGTCTCTTGGATGCGTGGTATGTGGTTGACCCTTGAACAGTGCAGGGGTTAGTGGTACCAACCCCCTGTACTGTAGAAAATCCACGTATAGTTTTGACTCCCCAAAGACTTAAGTACTGATAGTCTAATGGTCACTTTACTGGCACCTAAGCAATAACCTAAACAGTCTGTTAACACATTTTGTGTGTTACATGTATTACATACCCTATTCTTACAATAAGATAGAGAGAAGAAAATGTTATTAAGAAAATCATAAGGAAAATATATTTACTGTTCATTAAGTAGGGGTGCTTTTCATAGTCATGGCCTTCAAGTTGAGTAAGCTGAGGAGGAAGAGGAGGGGCTGGTCTTACTGTCTCATAGGTGGAAGAGGTGGAGGAGCTGGAAGGGGAGGCAGGAGAGGTAGGCACACTCAGTGTAACTTCCATTGAAAAACATCTGCATATAAGTGGACCCTCACAATTCAAACTAACGGGGCTCAAGGGTCCACTGTATTGTGAGTTGAAGAGGAAAAGGAAGGCAAGCAATGACCATGTTCCAGTTACTGAAGACATCACATGTAAATATCCTAACAGCAGAGGTGAGGTAGGTTTTCTTGACCCCATTGTATAGATGAGCAAACAGGCTCTGTGTAACTTTTTCACAGCCAGTAATTGGCAGAGGCAAGCTTTGAATCCAGGATTATCTAATATCAAACTGCTGTTCTTTCTTCCCCAGTAGTGCCGAGTTCCTTGAAGAAAATTGTTTTATGGACAGTGTATGAGTCTGTTTTCACGCTGCTGATAAAGACATACCGGACTCACAGTTCTACGTGGCTGGGGAGGCCTCACAATCCTGACGGAAGGTGAAAGGCACGTCTTACGTGGCCACAGGGAGCATGAGAGAAGGAGAGCCAAGCGAGAAGGGTTTCCTGTACAGAACCCAGAACCCTCAGATCACATGAGACTTACTGCCATGACAACAGCATGGGGGAAACTGCCCCCGTGATTCAATTATCTCCTACCGGGTCCCTCCCACAACACGTGGGAATTATGGGAGCCATAATTCAAGATGAGATTTGAGTGGGGACCCAGCCAGACCATATCAGACAAGAATCATGCTTCTCAAATTTGGGGTGCGTGGCTGAGTGCAAACACCTGTGAAAACTGCAGGATGAATGCATTACAACTTTCTGGAACAAGTCATTTTACCTGAGTAATTGGACAGGGAAAGCCAAGTGATCTGCTTATCTGGTAAATCATTTAAAACATGATTTTTACATTAACACAAACCCAGATTTATTCTGAAGTAGTATGCACAAATGAACATGTTTCAAAACAAGAAGTCAAAAGAGTTTTCTGTTACGGGCAGCTGCTTTGGGATATACCGCAAACCATAGAAATAGGCATCAGCCCTCCTCTACTCTTCAGGGATATCTGCCCAAAGTTTGAGAATTCCCAGGCAAAGAATAGGGCTTTGTTCTCGAAGGCCCTGCAGCAGTGGTGTGCTGGAGCTGGCTCACCCAAGCCACTCAGCCCCATGCCAAGTGACGTCAGTTCAGTAGCTTACAACCTGCTGTGGTGGGAGTGTGTATTAGTCTGTTCTCACACTGCTAATAAAGAAATACCTGAGACTGGTAATTTATAAAGAAAAGCTTAGGCCAGGCGTGGTGGCTCAAGCCTGTAATCCCAGCACTTTGGGAGGCCGAGACGGGCAGATCACGAGGTCAGGAGATGGAGACCATCCTGGCTAACATGGTGAAACCCCGTCTCTACTAAAAAATACAAAAAACTAGCCGGGCGAGGTGGCGGGCGCCCGTAGTCCCAGCTACTCAGGAGGCTGAGGCAGGAGAATGGCGTAGACCCGGGAGGCAGAGCTTGCAGTGAGCCGAGATCTGGCCACTGTACTCCATCCTGGGCGACAGAGCGAGACTCCATCTCAAAAAAAAAAAAAAGAAAAGAAAAGTTTAATTGGCCCACGGTTCTGCAAGTTGTACAGGAAGCAGCAGCTTCCAGGGAGGCGTCAGGAAACTTTTACTCATGGCAGAAGGCAACGTGGGAGGAGGTGTCTTACATGGTGGGAGCAGGAGAAAGAGGCGGGGGTGGGGGGAATGCGACACACTTCTAAACAACTAGATCTCGTGAGAACTCACTCATGAGACCAGCACCAAAGGGATGGTGCTCAACCATTCACGAAGGATCCACCCCCGTGATCCAGTCACCTCCTACCAGGCCCCACCTCCAACACTGGGGATTACAATTGAACATGAGATTTGGGTGGGGACACAGATCCAAATGGTATCAGAGGATTTACTCCGTGGAAGTTAGTAAACACTATAAATCACCCGTGCAGCAAGCTGCTTGTTAAACATTCCCCAGCACACCACTGTCCTAGGGTCTAACACAGCCCAGAATTCAGGTGTCCAGGATTCAGGGCAGGCCCCTTGGTCCCCATGTCTGTACGAAGGAAGCCTCGCTCAGAAAAGTCAGAATCGAAGGCTAGTCTGCTCAGTTCGTCACGGAGCCCTCGCTCCTCAGTCTTAACGTGATATGCTCAAATTTTCCCCAACTCCTGTGGCCACTCTACTATGACAGAAACATGTGGGGATGTTTTCAGGATGCATTTCACCACACCGACGCCTCCTGTACCCTGCCAGGGTGGATCGTGGACTTCTGCCCTGTGTGAGGAGTGCAGTGTGTGCAGCTTGTGGATAGGGCCTCAAATCCAGGCTTCATCAGTTAAAGCTCTGTGACAACAGGCAAGTCATCGTCCCTCTCTCATCCCCACGATGGAAAATAGGAACCCTGGGTGGTTGGTTTGCCATTAAAGGTTAAAGGAGATGGTGTAATGCATAGAAAGGAACCAGCACAGCTTTTATTCTCATCGTTGTTAAGTGCAGAGGTGATGTCGCTGCCCAGGCATGGGGTACATTCGACACACACACCTGAACACGTGCATAGAGCACGTGGGCAAAGGACGGTCAATGTGACTTTTTACCAAACTCACATCCCACAGAACTGGCCCCACCTGGCACTTGTAACCTCAACAGCAATGATGGTAAATACAGTTTACCTTAACGGAGCACTGACTGATATGATCTCATCTCATCCTCCAACAGCCCTTTGTCCTCCCTTTGCAGATGTAAAGAGGGGAGGTAAAGACCCAGCAAAGTTCAGTAACTTGCTCAGGATCCCACAGCTACACACATGAGAACATTGGTCAACTCATTGTCCGGTGGAGGACAAGAGGTGAAGCCAGAAGGCGGATGTGCTCACAATGGAACGTGTTTCCCCTGTGAAGAAGTGGCACCTGATACATGTGAGGGATAGCCCTACCCTGGTTTAGTGGGTGAGGGAAGGCTCCTTGAAAAAGTGCTGGTAAAGAAAGTTAATATTTATTACAGAGCCATTCAGTCATTCAGTTAGCAAACACTTAAGCCCCTTCTGTGTGCTGGATGCTGGT
Source organism: Piliocolobus tephrosceles (assembly GCF_002776525.5). Classification (NCBI taxonomy): domain Eukaryota; kingdom Metazoa; phylum Chordata; class Mammalia; order Primates; family Cercopithecidae; genus Piliocolobus; species Piliocolobus tephrosceles. Next base: position 2,925,103 of record NC_045454.1, on the reverse strand, counting down.
CTAAGGCACTTGGAATAGAGACGCCCGTCCTCAGGACGGTTGTCAGTAAGCACTAGACATAATAAGCAAATTCTGCAGCGAGTTACACCATGATAAGAGCTACTGAAAAAAATATCTGAACCAGCTGTGAAGGGTAGGTGGGGGCAGCTTGCGTTATTAAATAGAATGGTTAGTGAGGCTTGCTGAGAAGGTGAGGTTTGAGCAGACTGAAGGAAGTTAGGTGGGGCTGTGGCAGCCCCTTCAGGGACTAGCAGGGAGGCACTGACGTGGGGGTGTAGGACCCGAATGTGATTCTTCATTCTTACAACTCCCTCCAGAAGTAGGTTCTGAGTTGTCCCCAGTTGAGAGGTGAGGAAACTGCGGCACAGAGAGGTCGAGTGGCTTGCCCAGGGTAACACAGCTGATAGGAACACTTGCCATGCTCAGGTGATCTGACCCCAGAGTGATGTGTTTACCACCACTGGGGGGCGCCTGGCCCTTCCCTCTGGCTAAAACAAGGCAGGACCCTGAGCTTCCTCAGCGTGAGGGAGCTCTGGATGCGTGCGCGTGTGCAAGAGGGAGGCAGGCAGGGCTGGTGTTTCAGGGCTCCTTTCTGCCTCTCGGAGTGGCCTCACAGGCCGACTTCAGCGATCACCAGCCTACCTCTTCATCTCACCGTAGCCCTGTGATTCCCCTGAATTACCCATGTTTTCAGCACTCGGTCACTGACAAAGCCAAAGAAGCCCATTTATTGGGCATGAGGACTGGAAGGAAATGGTGGAAGGGTCACTGTTCATTTTCTCTTGCTGCTGTGACAAATTACCACAGACTTAATGGCTTCAAGCTACACTCATGTATTCTCTTACAGTTCTGAAAGGCAGAGCTACGAAGCCGCGTCAGCAGGTGTTCCTTCGTCTTCAAGGCCAGCAGCATAGCTTCCATCTTGCAATTTCTTTTTCTCTCTGACTCTGATCCTCCTGCCTCCCTTTTATAAAGAGGACCCTTGTAATTATGTTGAGCCCACCTGGGCAATCCAGGATTATGCTGTTGAGAACTATCTATTTAGCCTTTAACCTCTTCGCTGGCATACAACTCCTGAAATCTTAGAATTTCCAAAGTGATGGCTGTGAACCCAAAATATCAGAGACAAGTCTCAATTTAGAAAGTTTATTTTACCAAGGCTAAGGACACACCCATGACACAGCCTCAGGAGGTCCTGACACGTGCCCAAGGTGGTCGGGGCACAGCTAGGTTCTATACGGTTTTGGGAGACACGAGACATCAGCCGGTATATGTGAGATGTACATTGGTTTGGTCCGGAAAGGTGGAACAACTCGAAGTGAGGGAGGGGCCTTCCAGGTCATAGGTAGATAAGAGACAAACAGTTGCATTCCTTGAGTCTCTGATTAGCCTTTCACTGAATACACAGTTTACATGTGAGAGGAGGGTAGAGGAGTAGTCACGTATGCCTTAGTCTGGCTTAGTGAAATAGGGCAGAGGAAGCAATCAGATATGTATTTATCTCGTGAATTCTGTGTGTCCTTTGTCCATAAAGGATTTCCTTGTGGGCAAATTGTGAGAGAGGTATGTGGTTAGTAATAAAATGGGAGGCAAGTTTGCCTGAAGCAGTTCCCATGTTGACTTCCCTTTGGCTTAGTGATTTTGGGGTTCAGAGTTTTTGTTGTTGTTTTTGAGACAGAGTCACCCAGGCTCTGTCACCCAGGCCGCAGTGCAGTGGCGTGATCTTGGCTCACTGCAACCTTTGCCTCCCAGGTTCAAGCGATTCTCCTACCTCAGGTTCCCAAGTAGCTGAGATTACAGGCATGTGTTAATTTTTGTACTTTTGGTGGAGACGGGGTTTCCCCATTTTGGCCAAGCTGGTCTTGAACTACTGACCTCAAGTAATCTGCCCACCTCAGCCTCTCGAAGTGCTGGGATGACAGGGGTGAGCCACCATGCCCTTTTCTTTTACATGTCTTTTGTATGCTAATGAGATGGCTGGTGGCTGGTAGCCCCTGGGTAGCTTCAGGATGGGGTTGGTCACCAGAAAGACCGAGGCAGGACTAGACAGTGGGGACTTTCAGCTCCACCCTCCAACCTCCAGGGAGGGGAGAAAGACTAGAGGTTAAGTCGATCACCAAGGGCCAGTAATTTAATCTTGCCTGTGTCATGAAGCCACCATAAATGCTCAGAGGACAGGGTTTGAAGAGCTTCTGGATAGCTGAACACGTGGAAGTTCCTGGAGGGTTCCCAAGGAAGGCGTGGAAGCTCCACACCACCTCACACATACCTTGTATTTCTACACGTTTCTTCCTCTGTATTACTCAGAATAGCCTTCATAATCAACCAGTAAATGTCAGTATTTGCCTGAGTTCTGTGAGCTGCTTTAGCAAATTACTAATAATTGAACCCAAAAGGGGACTGTGGGAAGCCCAGCTTAAAGCCAGTCAGCCGCATGTTCCTGAAGTCCGGACTTGCAACTGGCATCTGAACGTGGGGCAGTCTTGGGGGCTGAGCCCTCAAGCTCTAGGATCTGATTCTATCCCCAGGAACGTAGTGTCAGAATTGAGCTGGAGGACACCCAGCTGGGTGTGTGGGGAAAATTCCTCACACATGTGGTCATGGAAGGCTTCTGTATTGATTGCTGTGGCGTGAGAGCAGAGGAAAAACGGTTTGTGTTTTTTCCATTTTCAGGATAATGTCCTCCGCCCCCAAGATCCTTAACTTCATCACTTCTGCAGAGTTCCTTTTGCTGTGTAAGGTGCCATATTCATGGGTTCTGAAGATCAGGATGTCCATATCTTCTTTGTGGGGGCCATAACTCTGGTCTGCCACAGTCACTAACGCCCCAGTGCCCTCGTCCCCCACCCCATTCCCAGGCAGATGAAGTCAGATATCCCCCTTCGCCTGATGTGGCCGGCATGGCACACAGCGCTAATTAGAGGCCCCTCCTGGACCATGGCGCACCCGCATGGGACCCCACCCCTTCTTGCCCGGTGAGTGTTGCTGGAAAAGAGGGTCCCAATCCACACCATGAGAGAGGTGTCTTGGACCTTGCGCAGGAAGGAATTCAAGGTGAGTCACAGCACAGTGAAAGAAGCAAGTTTATTGGAAGCTACTCTGTTACAGAGTGGGGTGTTCTCAGAAAGCAGGAGAAGGAATGGGAAACTAAGCAGCTATCATTAAACCTGGAATGTGCAGATGAGCTCACTAAAGGTAGGGGCTATTTGTGCTATCAGCGACCATTCATCCTTCAACCGAAGCCTGGTCATTGATGTTACCTCTGAGTAGAGTGGGCTGCACTCTCAGGACACCTGGACATTCTGCAGGCTTGAGGGGAGATGTTCTGTGTGTCCATAAACCTTCTGTAATTATAATAGGTGGTCAGCTCAGGATGTGGCTATTTTCAGACTGTAAGCATGAACCTTATAGCCGGGGCCTTGTGAACGTCTAGCTACTCACTTTAAGATAGAGTCGCCCTGGTCATGTTTTATTAAACCAGAGGCCTGGTAACCAGGGATCCCTCTCACAAGAGCTCTAACAAGAGGTGGGGGTTACCTCTTACTGGCTTATGTTTCGGAGTCTGCAGGGCCACCTCCCAGGTTCCAGCATTCTCGAGGGCCTCCTAGGACCCAGCCTGTAGTCATGCTCACAACTTGGGCCAGGGAATGGCCACGGCAGAACTGTGTCTCTGAGATGGGGTTTCAGCACACTGAGGACTTGGTTGAGTTAGTCAACAAGTGTTTACTGAGCACCTGCTGTGTGCTAGGTCGGTTCTCAGCCCTGGGAGGAGAGCAGCGAACAAAACAAAGTCTCCGCTTTCCAGCCCAGATCACTGTGTGTGTGTAGGGAGGCGGGAGGTACTACCCACATAAACAAGCTGTTTTCCGAAAGTGGTAAGTGCTGTGTGGAAAATGGGGCAATACAATACTACAGCACGGGGCAGCACTGCCTCGCAGAAACACAATGTGAGGCATGTAATTTTACATTTTCCAGTAGCTACATTGGAAAGGGTAAAAAGCAACACCTTTATCATTAGAGTTAATTTTGTTTTGTTTTGCTTTGTTTTTGAGACAGGGTCTCACTCTGCTACCCGGGCTGGACTGCAGTGGCATGATCTTAGCCCACTGCAACCTCTGCCTCCCAGGCCCAAGCAATCCTCCTATCTCAGCCTCCCAGTCGCTAGGACCGCAGGCACACACCACCACACTCAGCTCATTTTTTAATGTTTTATGGAGACAGGGTCTCACTACATTGCCCAGGTTGCTCTCAAACTCCTAGGCTCAGGCGATCCTCCTGCGTCAGCCTCAGAGTATTGGGATTACAGGCATGAGCCACTGTGCCTGGTTTATCAGTTAATTTTAATAAGATATTTAACTGACTGTATCCAAAATATTAACATTTCAACATGTAGCCCATATAAACAATTATCAGTGAAATCGTTATTTTTTCATACTAATTTACATATTTTTCATACTAAGTCTTTGAAATCTGATACAAGTTTTATACACAGTCCATCTAGACCCTTAATTTTTAATGGAGATACCTGATCTGTGCTTAATTTCATAAAATTAAGAAAAGTAGACTTTACTTTGGAAATGATCTGTGCTTAATTTCATAAAACCTCTGGAAAAGTAGAGTCACATACCCAAGTTGTTCCGGACATACTTTAAAGTTTTACAGTAACCAAATGGAGTATCAGTTTTTCATTTTAAATTGACAGTAAATGACTTTTAATAATTTTAGCAATAATTTTAAAATTATTTTATTACTGTTTTCATAGTGAATTGATTGGAGTGAAAATGAGTTCCAGGCTGGGCACAGTTGCTCATGCCTATAATCCCAGCACTTTGGAAGGCCTAGGCAGGCTGATTACTTGAGCCCAGGAGTTGGAGACCAGCCTAGGCAACATAGCAAAACCCTGTCTTTGAAAAATACAAAAATTAGCTGGATGTGGTAGTGGGTGCCTGTGGTCCCAGCTACTTGAAGGCTGAGGTGGGAGGATTGCTTGAACCCAGGAGGTTGAGGCTGCAGTGAGCCGAGATCACACCACTGCACTCCCGCCTGGGCAACAGAGCAAGACCCTGTCTCAAAAAAAAAAAAAAAGAGAGAGAAAAGGAAAAAAAGAAAATGAGTTCCTGAGTTGTACTAGTCTTATTTCCTGTGCTCCGTTTTCACATGTGGCTAGTGGCAGTCACATTGGACAGCATAGGTAGAGACTGACACAGGGCAGAGATTCTTTGAGATGGGTGGATAGAGGGGCCCCCTCGAGGAGGTGATCTGACCACATCTTCCCTCGTCCACTACACCCACCCTAGGCATGCCACCAACATTTTCCCTGGATTTCTGCAAAGCTACCTAGTGAGAGTCCTCTCCTCGCTCCTGCTCCCTCTCCTAACACACAGTTTACCCACCATATAGACGTGCCCCAGGTTTTCGTTCCATGTTGTCTGATGCTGTCACTCCCCTGCTCAGCTCTCCCTCCTCCCCCAGTGATGTCACACTTGGGATCAAATCCAACCTGCTCAGCACCCGCTTCATGATCCAGCCCCTCCTGCCTTAGCCCACCCTCCCCACTGCACTCACTCTGCCTCGGTATACCGACCTTGCTGTCCTCACATCAAGCCTGCGCCCACCCAGGATGCTGGCACCTGCTGTGTCTCTACCTAGAGTCCTAGAGTGCTCTTCCCCTGGCACCCACACGGCTCACACTCTCATATTTGGACCTCAGCTCAATGTGACCTCAGAGACACCTTCCGTGACCATCCCACGACTCTAACCCCTGCCCTGGCCTGTTTATTCTGGCAAATGACCATGACTATCATTGTTTTTTCTTTTTCATTTTTTTTGAGATGGAGTCTCACTCTGTTGCCCAGGCTGGAGTGCAGTGGCCGGATCTCAGCTCACTGCAAGCTCCGCCTCCCGGGTTTACGCCATTCTCCTGCCTCAGCCTCCCGAGTAGCTGGGACTACAGGTGCCCGCCACCTCGCCCAGCTAGTTTTTTGTATTTTTAGTAGAGACGGGGTTTCACCGTGTTAGCCAGGATGGTCTCGATCTCCTGACCTCGTGATCCACCCGCCTCGGCCTCCCAAAGTGCTGAGATTACAGGCCTGAGGGCCCGGCCTGTCATTGTTCTTTATATGGAACACCTTGCTTTCCCTACTGGAGTGTAAGGTGCCTGGGAGCCGGCACTCTTCCACTGTAACTCACTGATGTCTCCCCACTACCTGGGACAGCTGGACACCTAGTAGGTGCTCAGTAAATACTTGTCAAATGGATGGCCAGAGGTCTGTACAGTCCTTATTTGCCTCCTGATCAAGAACCTGCTGCAATCTTAGGCACAAAACGTGTTGGCCGTGCCCTTCCCTGACCGTGCGAGGGTGAGGGGGACAGAAATGCGCCAGGTGCTCTGACATCTGTGTGTGTGTCTGGGTGTGCGCGCCTCCAGGTTATGGGCCTGTGCACTCTGGCACTGCCCAAAAGACCCAGTTGGCCTCATGACCTGTCTTCTCCCCACAGCCCTGCTTTACCAGCTCTCTGCCCCTCTCTGAGTGTGGACCCTAAAGGGAGAGGAAGGGATGCCAGCTGCACGGGGGAAATCCAAATCCAAGGTAAGTGGCAATTCCTGTTTCTTCAGGAACATCCCATCGTGTCTTGAGAGATGTGGACCATTTGCTTTCCTTCCGTGGAGACTTGTTGCCTGTTGGAGATCCATCCAACACCTAGCCCTGGGTTTTCTTCCATGGCCATGGGGATGAGAGCCTGAGAAGGGCCCCGCAGCCAGGAAACTGCCCAGCGGGCCTCTCTCCCTTCGCCAGTGTGCACATGGCCACTTGCCTGTTGGTTCAGCATTTCTGGGGGCTTTGCTAGTGCCGGGAGAAATGTCGTCCTCTCCGGAGGAAGATGAGAGTCACTGTGATTTCTCCGCATGGAGATAAATGCCCAGGTGGGGCCTGCAGTCGCAGAAGGGATTTGACGTGTGCTCTGGAGTTCGTCTTGTTGTGTGGTTTTGTTTCTCCTTGTAAAACCCATATTTACATGGAGGAAATCTTTCCAGCTAAGGTCCCAAGACTCAGAGGCACCACATAGCCCTGCTATTCCATTGAGTGCATAGGCGCAGACACTGAGGTGGTATGGGCAGCCTCCTGTGGTCAGCATGCTCCACCACTGCCAATCATCAAGTGGTTTTTACAACAGGCATCTCAAATGCAGTTTCCCATAACAAGCGTGTTTGCTTTCAGTTATGTGTATTAGTTCCCCCTTGCTGCCGTAACAGATTAGCTGCAAACTTGGCAGCTCAAAACAACACGTGTTCATTATCATGCAGTTCTGCGGTTGGCGTCCAGGCACAACATGGTTTAGCTGGGTCATCTGCTTTGGAGTTCACAGGGCTGAAATCAAGGTGTCGGTTGGCTGTGTTCTCATTTGGGGCTCAGGTCCTCTTCCAAGCTTGCTGGTTATTGGCCAGATTCAGTTCCTTCTCACACTTTCCACCTGACCCTCATTTTTCATCTTCAAGACAGCAAGAACCAATCACCAACTGGCCAGGTCAAGTCCGAGATAATCCGCCAAGGTCAAGTGGTCAGTAACCTTGATAGTACCGAAGAACCTTTTGTCATGTGTAACATACTCACAGGTGTTTTGGAGAGCATGTGGTTAGGAGATTAAATCGGGAGCTACACTATCTGGGCTGAACCGTAGCTTCTCCGTTAACCAGCTGTGAGACCTGCAGGAAGTCTTCTTCTCTCTCTGGGCCTCCGTTTCTTCATCTGTAACATCCTGTGATTCTGCTGACAGCGCCTCTGCACAGTCAGCTGCTTAGAAGAATGCCTTGACTTTGGAAATGCCTGTCGATCCAGGCTGCCGCGTGTTCTTAATGCGACATAATTTTAATAACAGCTATGTCTTCTATTGTATTTTATTTAATTTATGTAACACACCTGCCCCTGTTGGCCTCAGAACCCTGAATGCTTCCTGAATGATTCTTGGTACCTCGTGTCTCCCATGTTTAAGATATGTGCACCGTTTCCTCCAGCCGCGTGGAAGCACAAGTCCATGGTGAATAGACGTTTGATTTTTCATTTCAGGCACCTATAACATTTGGGGACTTAGCCATCTACTTCTCCCAGGAGGAGTGGGAATGGCTGAGCCCCATTCAGAAGGATTTGTATGAAGATGTCATGTTGGAGAATTACCGGAACCTGGTCTCGCTTGGTAAGGCTCTTCTTCCCCAACAATCCAGAACCAGCCTACTGAGGGACGTGCATCACTCTGGGTCTGGTCCGGAAAATGGAAACCACTGCAATTTCTTTTTTTAAAGAGCTTTATTGAGATATAATTCACATACTATACAATTCACCCATAAAAAGTGCACAATTAAATGGTTTTTATAATAGTGTATTCAGAGTTATGCATCCATCACCACAATCAATTATATTTTCAGTATTCCCACCCCAAAACCCAGTACCCGTAAGCAGTCACTCTTCGTCTCCCCCAACCACTCATATCCCCAGACTGGGCAACTACTAGTCCATTTTCCATCTCTGTGGATATGCCTGTTCTGGTCCTTTCATACATATGAAATCATAAATACATGGCTTCTTTCATTTACGATGTTTTTGAGGTTCATCACGTTGTAGCATGTGCCAATACCTCATTTCTTTTCATTGCCAAATAATATGTATTGTATGGATAGACCACATTTGTTTATCCAGTCATCAGTTAATTGATGGGCATTTGGCTTGTTTCCACTCTCGTTATTTTGATTTGCTGCTATGAACATATACAAGTTTTTTGTGTGGATGTATGGTTTCATTTCTCTGAGGTATATACCTGGGGGTAGAATTGCTGGGTCATATGGAAACTCTTTAGGTAGCTTTTGAGTTCTTTTGATAAGACTTTTTTTTTTTTTTTTTTTTTGGAGACAGAGTGTTACTCTATCTCCATCTCCAGGCTGGAGTGCAGTGGTGCGATCTCGGCTCACTGCAACCTCCGCCTCCCAGGTTCAAGCAATTCCCCTGCCTCAGCCTCCCAGGTAGCTGGGATTACAGGCGCGCTCCACCACAGCTGGCTAATTTTTTGTATTTTAGTAGAGACGGGGTTTCACCATGTTGGCCAGGCTGGTTTCGATTTCCTGACCTCATGATCTGCCCACCTCAGCCTCCCAAAGTACTGGGATTACAGGTGTGAGCCACCGTGCCCGGCCCTCTTTTGATAGAATTTAAGGAATTGATTTAAGAGGTGGTGTTGAACGGTGAATTGTGGACACTGATGTAACTGCAGGATGCTGCCACCATCCCTAGGGTTGGAGGGACAAAGGGAAGAGTTTAGGGTTTTTAGGGCTTCAAGGAAGGTCTCCTCGGATCTGGGACTCAGACTTCTGAAGGAGGGGGCAGTGTGCTGCCTGATTTGTTTATACTTCTGAGGGGCCAGATGAAAGTGGTTGTGGGAATACAGAACTAAAAAAAACCCAAACATTGAAACCAGCAAAGCCGGTTACTGGTGGATGTTGACAGGAAGCAGCTGGTGAAGCAGAAGTGAAGACAGCAAAGCCCAGCCCTGGCACACAAAACGGACGATAGAAGGGTGGGGGTCTGGAGCAGAAAGACAGTAAGCTCATAACCAGCCTCAGGAGCTTCCGACCCAATTCTCAGGAAAATAGTTTGCTTTGTAGAATTAAAGTTTAACAACTCTACTGGCTATAACTTGGATTTCTGCCTCCACGTGTGAGATTTAAACAACCGAACTCAACACCGCACACTCTAACACCAGATGTTTGGGGATTTTTCCACGCACACCAAACAGTTCTCCAGCAGACTCCAGCGGGGTGTCCTCGTGTGAGATTTAAACAACCGAACTCAACACCGCACACTCTAACACCAGATGTTTGGGGATTTTCCCACACACACCGAACAGTTCTCCAGCAGACTCCAGCGGGGTGGCCTCCAATTCAATTCTGACAGTGTCTAGCTGGAGATAGTGTCAGATCCCACAGGGTAAGGGCCCAGCCCCACAAGACTGTCCCCTACTTCAGAGGCCTTCCGACTGACCAGCTCTAAATTCGGGGATTCCCATGACCCTCTCCTCAAGTTCAGTCGTTTGCTACAGTAGCTTTCAGAACTCAGGGAGGCGCTTTACTTATACTTACCAGTTTCGTGTAAAAGATTTTGCAGAGGATGCAGTTGAACAGCCAGATGCGAGAGATGCAGAGGACAGGTTATGGGGGAGGGGCACAGAGCATGCACCTTCTACTACACCACCTTCCACATGGTCAACAACCCTGAGGCTCTCCAAACCCAGTCCACTGGGGGCTTTTAAGGAGGCTTCAGGTAGGCAAGGTTGATTAAATCATTGGCCATTAGTGATCAGCTCAACCTCCAGCCCCTGACCCCTCCCCAGAGGTCAGGAAGTGGGACTGATAGTTCCAACCCTCTAATCACATGGTTGGCAACCCGCCCTCATCTGAAGGCTGTCCAGGAGCCCCCAGCCACAGTCTTCTCATTAACATACAACAGGCACATATGCAGGAGATTCCAAGGGTTTAAGGAGCTGTGTGCCAGGAAACAGGGGTGAAAAGCAAATACATATTTCTTATTAGAAACCACAGTATCACACTCCCGATTCTCCAGCTGCCCTTCACATCCTGCGTGCTCCCTCCATGTCACTACACCTGCATTCCTGTTGATGCAGAGCGTGGCTCTGACTTCTGTGGTGCCCACATTTATGATCATTTCCCATGTTTGTCCCATGTACAGGTCTTTCCTTTCGGAGACCAAATGTGATCACCTTATTGGAGAAAGGGAAAGCGCCCTGGATGGTAGAGCCAGTAAGAAGACGCCGGGCTCCTGGTGAGTGACAGAGAACATATGTCTCAGTCTACTGGGGCTGCTGTAACAGAATGCCGTACACTAGGTGACTTACAAATAACAGAAATCTACTTCTCACAGTTCTGGAGGCTGAGAAGTCCAAGATCAATGCCTGAGCAGATTCGGTGTCTGGTGAGGACCACTTCCTGGTTCATAGGCGGCACCTTCTTGCTGTGTCTGCACATGGAGGAAGGAGTGAGGGAGCTCTCTGGGAGAGACTATAGGTGATTTTAGATGATACTAATCTCATTCATGAGGGTTCCACCTTCGTGATTTAAACACCTCCCAAAGGCCCTACCTCCTAATACCATTACCTTAGATAGTAAGATTTCAACATAGGCATTTGGGGAGACTCAGGGAGGCGCTTTACTTATACTTACCAGTTTCGTGTAAAAGATTTTGTAGAGGATGCAGTTGAACAGCCAGATGCGAGAGATGCAGAGGACAGGTTATGGGGGAGGGGCCAAACGTCTCTATCTATGGGGAGACCAAACGTCTCCCCATAGATAGACATTCAATCTATCGCAGTGTAGAAGCAGGTATTCTGCATAAGAGCTCATGTGATTGTGAGGGGGCAATCTCTTTAAGAGATTATTTGTGAGCCTCTCCCACTGAAAGACCCCAGGCCTGTGCAGATAATTCAAGTCTCTTCAGTATGAGTCCTGGAGGAAGAAAAGGCAACATTTAATAAGCCCTTACTAGGTGTCAGGCACTCAGTTCTAAGTTCAGGGTCTTCCTCCCAGCAGCCCCATAAGGTGGGTGCTGTTATTACCCCAACTTTAGAGATAAGCAAACTGAGGCCCAGAGAGGTTTGTTGACTTGCCCAAGGTCACCCAGCTAGGAAGGAGCAGCAGAGGAGGGTTTGAGGCCCAGCCTCTGCCTGTTTCCAGAAGCTCAGCTCTCCACACCCTTATGCCTACCTGTCCCCCTGCGTCTCTGCTTCTGTTTTTCCCTTCAGAGAAGGTATGCGCTGCCCTCTCTGATAATACTTATGATAACATTCAAATCTGCATGATTTTTTGATTCCTTTAAAAATATTTTTTAACTCTTTTCTCCAAGTGTTCTTTTCAGCCACTTTTCAAGGATTCATTTACAAATGGGTTCCTCTTTGGTTGGCCAAGTTGTATATTTTGTATGTTTGTTTCTTTAAGTAGCATTCATTGAGTTTCTGCGTAGATGGGATGCATCATCTAGGGGCTAGGGATCAACATTTTGGTGTAGGCTGGGAGAAAGCGGTACCATCTCGAGTGTCTGGCTTTGGGGACCTCCAGGTTCTGAGGGTGTGTAATGAGAAGCCAGACGGAAGCACAGTGCAAAAAGAAGACACACATGCATTATTTTACATCTTCATTTCAACATGAAGAAATATCCTTTATTAAAATACTGTTTTTAAGTTTAGAAGAAACTTAGTCATATAACAAAGTTTAGAAAAAGGAAAAGACAAAAACAATTACATAGCGTTATCACTGATTACTTGTTTATTTTATGAAATTGGATTTCATGGTTATTATAAGGTTTATGTATTTCTGCCTTTTCACATTTTGTTTTCGTAGAAATGTTCTTTTACTAGTCGCTCTCATCCTATTTTCCATTTAGATTCTAATTTATTATTATTAACATCAGCGTATCTGCATTAAGTGCTTTTACCTGTTTTCTGTAGTACTGAGTCACAGAGGGGGAGCTCCAAATACTTCTGAATTACTTTGCAGAAGACTTATCAGATCACCAGCCCCCAATAAAAAACCCTAGGCACTAGGTCTTTATCTAGCAGACAACATTTCTCACCATTGCCAGGTTTCACAATTGTGAAATTTCGCAAACTGTGGGTGTGTTGTCGCAATTGGTTGCAGGAGGAATGAAGTGCAGCCTGTGTGACTGCACAGGGACACAGCTCCTAAAAGCTGTGACCAGTTTCCTCTAGACTCCGCCCCATTTCCCTTTGCACACTTTGCTTTGAATCCTTTTGCTGTAATAAATCATCACCATGACTACAACTTAAAAAGGAGAATTACCAAATCAGCACCATCAATAGCAGTGGGGTTTGATTTTCATACTCACTAGTATTGGATATTGCCATTAAAATGTTTCTCTTCATTGAGTAAAATAAATTAATAGCAGTCAGCATTTATTGAGAACTTACTTTGTACAGATTCTATGCTAAAGCCTGTAAGTTCAGCATCTCATTTAATCCTCACAACACTCGTAGAAACCTCTGTCATTCCCAAGTGACAAGATGAGGGTTTGAATCTTTTTTTTTTCTTTTTTTCTTTTTTTTTTTTTGAGACAGAGTTTCACTCTTGTTGCCCAGGCTGGAGTGCAATGGCGCGATCTCGGCTCACCGCAACCTCCACCTCCCAGGTTCAAGCAATTCTCCTGCCTCAGCCTCCATAGTAGCTGGGATTATAGGCGTGTGCCACCACGCCCGGCTAATTTTTGTATTTTTAGTAGAGATGGGGTTTCTCCATGTTGGTCAGGCTGGTCTCGATCTCCCGACCTCAGGTGATCCACCCACCTCAGCCTCCCAAAGTGCTGGGATTACAGGCATGAGCCACCATGCCCGGCTGAGGGATTGAATCTTAGAAACGTTCTTGCCCAGGATCTCCTGTCCGGGAGATGCAGTAGCAAGGTTTGAAGCCTTGGCCGTTCCCCTTTTTAAATTTTTTTCTCTTTAATTTTTACAGTATACAGAAGGTGTATATACTAATATTTACAGGGTACATAGGATATTTCAATACAGGCTTATAATGTGTAAGAACCACATCAGGGTATATGAGGTATCTGTCAGCTCAAGCTTTTATTATTGTGTTACAAACATTCCTATTGTACTCCCTCAGTTATTCTAAAATGCACAACAAAGTATTGCTGACTGTATTCGCCCTGTTGTGCTATCAAATAGTAGATGGTATTTATTGCATCTGACTTTATTTTTGTACCTACTAACCGTCCCCTTTTCTCTGCCTACCCTTCCCAGCCTCTGGTAACCATCCTTCTACTCTCTTATATCCATGAGTTCAATTGTTTTCATTTTTAGCTCCCATAAATGAGTGAGAACATGTGAAGGTTGTCTGTGTCTGGCTTATTTCCCTTAAAATAATGTCTTCCAGTTCCATCCATGTTGTTGCAGATTACAGGATCTCATCCTTTTTTATGACTAAATACTACTCCATGACGGTTGATGGTCATGTGGCTGTTGTGAGTAGTGCTGTGATAAACATGGAAATGCAGATATCTTTTTTATATACTAATTTATTTTGGGGGGGAGGGTTATATACCAAGCAGTAGGATTGCTGAATCATGTATTAGTTCTATTTTTAGTGTTTGGAGGAACCTCCCCATACTGTTCTCAGTAGTGGCTGTACTAATTTACATTCCCACAGTGTACGAGGGTTCCCCTTTCTCCGTATCCTCACCAGCATTTGTTTTGCCTGCTTTGGGATAAAAGTCATTTTAACTAGGGTGAGATGATACCATGTAGTTTTGATTTGCATTTTTCTGATTATCAGTGATGTTGAGCACTTTCCCATATGCCTGTTTGCCATGTGTATGTATGTCTTCTTTTGAGAAATGTCTATCAGATCTTTTGCCTATTTTTAATTGGATTATTGCTTTTTTTTCTATAGAGTTGTTTGAGCTCCTTGTGTATTCTATGGTTATCAATCCCTTGTCAGATGGGTAGTTTATATTTTCTCCCATTCTGTAGATTGTCTCTTCACTTTGTTGATTGTTTCCTTTGCTCTGCCCAAGCTTTTTAACTTGATATGATTCTAGTAGTTCATTTTTAGTTTCATTGCCTGTGTTTGTGGGGTATTACTCAAGAAATCTTTGCCCAGACCAATGTCCTGGAGACTTTTGCCATTGTTTTGTTTCAGTAGTTTGGTTGTTTTTAGGTCTTAGATTTGTCTTTAATCCATTTTGATTTGATTTTTGCATATGGCAAGAGATAGGGGTCTAGTGTCTTTTGCATGTGGATATTCAGTTTTTCCAGCACTATTTATTGAAGAGACTGTCCCTTCTCCAATATATATTTGTAACATCTTTGTTGAAAATGAATTCACTGTAGATGTATGGATTTATTTCTGGGTTCTCTATTCCATTCCATTGGTCTGTGTGTCTGTTTTTATCTCAGTACCATGCTGTTTTGGTTACTATAGCTCTGTAGTACAATTTGAACTTAGGCAATATGATTCCTACAGTTTTATTCTTTTTGCTCAGGATGGTTTTGGCTATTCTGGGTCTTTTGTGGTTCCATATAAATTTTAGGATTATTTTTTCTATTTCTGTGAGGAATGTCTTATGTAGTTAAATGAAAAACACCACAGTTAATTCAGTAATGTCTGTGTTTAAAGCACAGCTAGGAAATAGAAATATAATGTGAGCCACATATGTACTGACAAAATCTTTAGTATCCACACTCAAATAAAAATTTAAAAACAGTGATACGGTTTGGATCTGTGTCCCCACCAAATCTCATGTTGAAATTTAATCCCCCTGTTGGAGGTGGGGTCTGGTGGGAGGTGACTGGATCATGGGGGTGGATTTCTCATGAATGGTTTAGCACCATTCCCTTGGTGATGTCTTAGCAATAGGGAGTGAGTTCTTACAAAATCTGATTGTTGTAATATGTGGCACCACCTCCACACTCTGTCTTTATCCTTGTTTCACCATGTGATGTGCCTTCTCCTACTTGGACTTTCACCATGAGTAAGAGCTCACCGAGGCCTCCCCAGAAGCCAAGGAGGTGCCAGTACCATGCTTGTACAGCCTGCAGAACATGAGCCAATTGAACCTATTTTCGTTTATAAATTACCCACTCAAGTATTTATTTATAGCAGTATAAGAACTTCCTAACACAAACAGGTAAAATTAATTTTAGTAATATATTTATTTAACCTAATGTATCCAACATATTATATCACCAGTATTTTCACAATGAGATACCTTACACTTTTTTGTAGTAAATCTTCACAATCTGGCATATGTTTTATACTCATAATATACCTCAAAACCAGCCACGTTTCAGTTCGTCAGTAGCTACAGGTGACTAATGGCTACTACATTGGATAGCATAGTTCTAAACCTGTGTTTATCATTTCACATTCACTCAGGTTTATAGTCAGTTTGCCACACAAGTAGTTATTTTATATCATCTTGGACTTTGACACCCTGTGCCAGCCATATTGGTCTATTTTACTATATAATAGATTCCTTCATTCCTTCTTTTAGCCTAATCTCTTACCTATTTTTCTGAGTTTTTCCTGCTTCTTGTTAAAGTCCTCACCTTTGTAAATATCTACATACAGTCATATGCTGCATAATGATGTTTCAGTCAACAACAGACTACATAAACGGCCACGGTTCTATAAGATCATAAAACTGTATCTGTACTGTACCTTTTCTACATTTATGTATATTTAGATACACAAATACTTATCATAGTGTTAAAATTGCCTACAGGATTCAATATAGTAACATCACGTACAGGTTTGTAGCCTAGGAACAGGCTATACAATATAACATAGGTATAGAGTAGGCTATACTATCTAGGTTTCTGTAAATCTACTTTAAGATGTTTGCACATTGATGAAATTGCCTAACAATGCATATCTTACAACATATCCCCATTGTTAAGCAACACGTGACTGTACTCAGTTCTAATTGTTACTAGTTCTTTTTCAATTTGATCTTAAGAATACATTTTTTTAAATCTACAACTTTATTAAGGTAAACATCATAAAAGTCACTATATCTAGAATATAATTAAATGATTTTGGATAAACTTACAGAGTGTGTAACCATCAACATAATCCAGTTTTAGAACATTTTTATCACCCCTGTAAGATTCCTCATGCCCATTTACAGTTCATCCTCATTCCTACCTTGAGTTCCAGGCAACCACTTATCTTCTGTTTCTGTAGATTTGCCTTTTCTGGACACATTCTCCAATAAACATATGTTTATCCAGTGAACAACCTGTGGAGTTCAATGTGCAGTATATGGCATAAAAGTTATCCTATAAATAAAATCTTGACTTACTCATTTTCCAATTACAGACTCTTCTGAATTCTGGTTATTAAATATCTCTGTAAAGCCTTTAGTATGGTCATCAAAACCATAATAAAACACTAAAAAGTTACTGTTTTGGTAATCAAAATTATTATGATTAATAATGATAATTGCATTTATATTGTAGAATCTTCATTTTTTCAGCACAGGAAAGGAGAAACATTTAATTCATTTATGTCTTTCAGACTCAGGGTCTAAGTGTGAGACCAAGAAGTTACCTCCAAATCAATGCAGCAAATCTGGGCAAAGCATCTGCCAGAAACTAGTTTCTGCACAACCAAAAGCTCCTACAGGAAAGAGTGGCTGCAACAAAAATTCAGTCCTAATAAAGGCTAAGAAAGGGCATTCCGGGAAGAAACCTTTAAAATGTAATGACTGTGGTAAAACCTTTAGTCGAAGCTTCTCTCTTAAACTTCATCAGAACATTCATACTGGAGAGAAGCCTTTTGAATGCAGTAATTGTAGAAAAGCTTTCAGACAGATCTCATCCCTCGTACTTCATCAGAGAATTCACAGTGGAAAGAAAAGCCATGAATGCGATAAATGTGGGGAAAGCTTCACTCAAAGAACAACCCTTATTCTACATAGGAGAATTCATGATGGAAAGGAAATTCTTGACTGTGAGAAGGCCTTGAGTCAATGTCAGTCTTTCAATATACATCAGAAAATTCACATTGTTGGGAATGTCTGCCAGTGCAAAACGTGCGGGAAAGCCTTCAGTCAGATGTCATCCCTTTTACTTCATAAAAGAATTCACAATGGAAAGAAAACACATAAATATAATAAATGTGGGAGAGGCTTCAAAAAGAAATCAGCCCTTGTTATACATAAAAGAATTCATGCTGGAGAGAAAATCCCTGAAAATGTGAAGGCCTTAAGTCAGAGTCTACAGCAAAGAAATCACCATTTAGAGAATCCTTATAAATGCAGAAAATGTGGGAAATTCTTTAATCGGATTTCACCCCTGATGCTTCACCAGAGAATTCACACTTCAGAGAAACCATACAAATGTGATAAATGTAACAAGCTCTTCAGGCGGCTTTCAACCCTTATTCTGCATCTAAGAATTCATAATGGAGAAAATCTATACAGATGCAATAAATGTGAGAAGGTCTGCAATCGGCATTCATCCCTTATTCAACATCAGAAAGTTCATACAAAGAAAAAGAAACTATTTGAGTGTAAGGAATGTGGGAAGATGTTTTCTGGAACTGCAAACCTTAAAATACATCAGAACATTCATTCTGAAGAGAAACCTTTCAAATGCAATAAATGTAGTAAAGTTTTCGGCCGCCAGTCATTTCTTATTGAACATCAAAGAATTCATACTGGAGAAAAACCCTACCAGTGCGAGGAATGTGGAAAAGCCTTCAGCCATCGAATCTCTCTCACACGACATAAGAGAATTCATACTGAAGATAGACCCTACGAATGTGATCAGTGTGGGAAGGCCTTCAGCCAGAGTGCACACCTTGCCCAACATGAAAGAATTCACACTGGAGAGAAGCCATATACATGCAAAACATGTGGTAAGGCCTTTAGTCAGCGCACATCTCTTATTCTACATGAAAGAAGTCATACTGGAGAGAAACCCTATGAATGTAATGAATGTGGGAAGGCCTTTAGCAGTGGCTCCGACCTTATTCGACATCAGAGGAGTCATTCTTCAGAGAAACCCTATGAATGTAGTAAATGTGGGAAGGCATATAGTCGGAGCTCATCCCTGATTCGACATCAGAATACACATTCTGAAGAAAAAGCCTAAGGTTGTTTTAAATCTATAAAATCAACGAATGAGGCTATCAGAGATACGGCAAATAGGTATTTGTCTGTAATGTAAATTTTGTGTATATGGGACCATTTGATGATATGTCCCACTTTGAAAGCCAAAGAGCAAAAGTCATTGGTGATTTTGACCTCAGGATTTGAAATTAACTGAAGGAAACTCAGAAGTTTGGTCAGCCATTGGAAATGAAGATCATTTTTTATTTGATAGGAATGACTGGCTGGGCACGGTGGCTCACACCTGTAACTCCAGCACTTTGGGAGGCTGAGACAGGCGGATCATGAGGTCAAGAGTTTGAGACCAGTCTGGCCAACATAGTGAAACCCCATCTCTAATGAAAAATACAAAATTACCTGGGCGTGGTGCGCACCTGTAATCTCAGCTACTGGAGAGGCTGAGGCAGGAGAATCACTTGAACCTAGTAGGTGGAGGTTGCAGTGAGCAGAGATTGTGCCACTGCACTCCAGACTGGGCAACACAGCAAGACTCTGTGTCAAAAAAAAAAAAAAAAAAAAAAGACTGATATTTTACTTCCAGCATAGTTTTAAAGATAATTCATTGGTCACATACAACAAAGTATAATTCTGAAGTCTATTGTGGGGCTCTGAGTCTGGTTTAAGGTCACAGAAGAAAGAATTTGAGTCCGTTTCTCAGATCTAGAACTATCAAATATCAGGAACTTCTTGGCAAAACAGGGTGCCACTTTCAACTGACAAACTTGTGGGTGAGAATAAAGAAAAGTGAGTCTTTAGGTAGATAAAAGCATCATTCACTCATAATGGTGTGTAACAGTAGAAACCTTATTGTACCATCTCCATGGATATGAGAATATATGATCTTCATGGTGTGAACATCTAACATGGCTGAGACAAGCTATCAGTAAAAGAACCAAGATACAGTGAAGAATGAGGATTTCAGAGCCAGGAGAAATCAGTATTGTTTTATTTGGAAATAAATCATCTATATTTATATGAATAAACATTGGTATTTTCATGTAACAATACTGGTATGCAATAAGTGGTGAAATATGAGTTGTTATGGACTGAATGTTTTTGTCCCCCCCCCAAAAAAAATTCATAATGTTAAAATCCTCACCATCAATGTGATGTACTTGGAAATGAGGCATTTGGGAGGCAATTAGAATTAGATGAGGTCATGAGGGTGGAGCCCTCATGATGGGATTAGTGCCTTTATAAGAAGAGACATTGGGCCGGGCACGGTGGCTCATACCTGTAATCCCAGCACTTTGGGAGGCCAAGGCGGGCGGATCACGAGGTCAGGATTTCAAGACCAGCCTGGCCAATATGGTGAAACCCCGTCTCTACTAAAAATACAAAAATTAGCCGGGCATGGTGGCATGTGCCTGTAGTCCCAGCTACTCAGGAGGCAGAGGGAGAAGAATCGCTTGAACCCAGGAGGCAGAAGTTGCAGTGAGCCAAGATCATGCCACTGCACTCCAGCCTGGGTGACAGAGCGAGACTGTGTCTCAAAAACAAACAAAAAAAGACATCAGAAAGCCTGCTTCCTCTCTGCATCATGTGAGGATGCAGCAAGAAGCCAGCTGTCTACAGAACAGGAAGAGAGCCCTAACCAGAACCTAACCATGCTGGCCACCTGTTCTCAGACTTCCAGGCTTCAGAACGGTGAGAAGTAAATTGTTGTTTAAGCCACCCAGTCTATGATGTTTTGTAATGGCAGCCCAAACTAATATATGGAGTGGAAACCCTAGATTTATATAGTGGGTTCTTTTCCTGTCAGCAGTTCAACATGTGTAGTAACTTTCAGTCTCTGCTGTTTGTGCCAAATATATAAGAAATAGAGAACTTTTTATAATTGGATCATATACAGTTGGGCTCTTCTGTGTAAATTTTCCTTCTGTAAAAGCTATTTTTGAGAATACCTAAAGTTTAAGATGACTTTGTGGAATGTACATGGGTTAGGTCTTCCTAACTTTGACCACCATTGATAAAACAACAATCCAAATTGTGAGGGGTGAGCATGCATACAGAACAGTACAACTAACTTCCCATTTAAACTTGTTCTTTCATATTTGTAAAGCAAGTATAAAAATCCACCCCTTGGAGCAAATGGGTGAGCAAACAGCACAGAGGTTACTCATGCAGAGGCATGTCCTTTTTTCCCCCTCTTTTCTACACACACACTCTAGCTTCTTAATTCCTCTGCCAATCTGCCATACAAATACATGTCAGTCCCAAATGAATTGTGACACACCTGAAGACTGTGGAGAAGCAAGAGGATGCCCTGCCCACAGTCACCTAATTTCCTCAGGCTTATCTCATTGCCTATTGCATTTCTTGTTCCTCTTGGGGATTTCAAGAGAGCATTAGAATGGCAATACATGATAAAGTTAACTTGGAATTACTTGTGAGAATTGCATATCTTCACTGCTTTATTTCTCGCCTGAACAAAAATCCTCATTTCATCTAGTTTTGTCTATTCTCTCCTTTTCTTAAACTCTTAAAGGCATTAGGGAAAGTGCCATAAAGGTAAAATAACTGGGTTTATGTGTCCTCCCAAATGCTTGGAACTCAGTTATATCCTAATAGGCTGAATCATTTATTATTTAAATTATTTTGCATTACATGAATTTTAAAAATATATCCAAACTAAGAAGGAAATCAACTTTGTGTTTTTTTTAAAGTCCTGAAAACTTAACTGGCAAGAAAAATGTTTTGCTTTATTCCTAGACTGTTGTAGGAGAGCCCATTATTACAGTATTTTGCTTTTAATAGACACCTATAGATTTCCAGTTTTCATTAGCAAACATTTTAGCTGCATATTTGTTGTGCATGTAGATACCCTGGACCAATTACTGCTAAATCCTGGGGATATGTAAACTAATAAGACACTGTCCTTGCAACAGACACTTACAGTTTACCAGGGAATTCAGGTAATAAAATACGGAATTCTGTATAAGGTGCATAGGTAGTACAGAGAAGAGGATGATAAACTTCATGGTGATGGAGGTATGGGGACAGGGATTCTTTTTGCAGATAGTATTAAAGGAAGAACATGAATTTACTAGGCACACAAAAGTTGGAAAGCTACTGAAGGCAAAGAGAAAATTACAGATGCATGAAATAATAGCAAATAGTAATAGAGTATTTGGGGAGTTACAAGCGCCAACATTTAGGACAATGACACATAGTTCAATGGTAAGCACTCAATAAATATTTGAATGAATGAAAATAGTATAGATGGGGTTTCTGAAGCATAATCCAATGGGACCTAAACCTTAAGGTCACCCTGCCATTGAGACAGATCCTTGGGAAAATCAGTTGACCCTAAAGGAATCACTATTCATATCTGAAACCTTTGGTGAACTTATGATAACCACAGCAACAACAAACCATAAGCCTTCCTCAATTCCTAGCTATAATAATAAAAATCTTACCCATCCATCTCCCACATGCTAAAGACTACATAGAAAAACATCCCCTTTCCAGGAATTAAATTCATTTACCTTCATATCTATTGTTCTACAGAAGATGTTTGGCTTTCAGGAAAAAAAAAAAAAAAAAAACTATGAGGCATACAAAAATGCAGAAATCAACACCTTACCCCACCAAGAAACAAAACATTCATCAGAACTAGACTCAGAAATACATAGCTGTTGGACTGACATGGAACTTAAAGGAACTATGAGTAGTATCTTAAGAGTTGTAATGGAAAAGTGCACAATAGGCAAGATTAGATGAGTAATTTGAGCAGAGACACCAAAACTATAAGAATAAAATGGAAATACTGGGAATGAAAAAACAAGCAGATGAACAATGTCTTCTATGGGCTCATCAATATTCTTGACATAGTCAAGGAAAAGGTAAATGAATTTGATGTTTGGACAATAAAAGTTACTCAAACTAAAACATAAGTAGGGTGGGGTAGGACAAGAAGGAACAGAGAATTCAAGAGCTCTGAGAAAATATCCATTGGTCCAACACATACACATAATTGGAATCCCAGAAGATATGGAATAAGTGGGACAGAAGAAATATTTGAAGACATAATGGCCAATATGTTTCCAAAATTTATGAATCCAGAACACAAATCTATGAAGCTTGGAGAACCTCAAGAAAGATAAATATTAAAATCACACACACACACACACCACCTCAGCCATATTATGTTCAAACTACTGGAAATAATCTTGAAGCAAGCCAGAGAGGGGAAAAAATTACATATAGAGGAACAAAGTTAAGAAACTTACAACAGACATCAGAAGTATTGCAGGCCAGAGGACAATGTAATGGCATCTTTTAAGAGCTAAAGAAAAAAACTCTTCACGAGATGTTCATGAAAATCTTTCAAATTGATAAATACTCTCAGAGAAACAAAACAGAGAATAATACATTAAGACCTACTCTACAAGAAAAGTTCTTCAAACAGAAGGACTATGAAACACAACAGACACTTGGAGATACACAAAGAAATGAAGAGATGTGGAAATGGAATACATGAATGTAATAACTTTTAAAACTTATCTAAAAAAGTAACTGGCTGTCCTAAGAGTAAAAATGTACCAGGTAAACAGCATATAAAAGTAAAATATGACAAGCATAATGGGTGTCAGAGAAAATGGGAATATATAAGATCTTAACATGTTAAGTTGTATATTATTTGAATGTATATTCCAATTAAAGATGTAAAGTAACAATTGAAAATAATTAGATGTAAACAATAATATAAAAGAATTATTAAAAATGGTCATTTAGACCATAGAAGACAAAAACAGAACAAAAACCCAAGAACAGATAGAACAATTAGGACAGAGTTAACAAGGTGGATAGATTTTAATCTATATATTTTAAAATATCAAATGTCAGTGGTCTAAATATACCAGTTAAAAGACAGAGATTCTATGATTGAATGAAAAAGCAGTATCCAACTATATGCTGTCTACCAGAAACATACTTTAAATATAAAGGCATAGATAAAAGTTAAATGGTGGGGAAAAGATACACCAGGCAAACATTAACAAAACAGAAATGACTATATTATTATCAGATGAAGTAGACTTCAGAACAAGGAATACAATCAAGGATAAAGAGCAAGATTACATAATGATAAAAGGGTCTGTTTACTGGGAAAATGTATTTATTTATTGATTGATTTTTTTGAGACAGAGTCTCGTCTCACTCTTGTCTCCCAGGCTGGAGTGCAATGGCGCAATCTCAGCTCACTGCAACCTCCCCCTCCCGGCTTCAAGCAATTTTCCTGCCTCAACCTCCCAAGTAGCTGGGACTACAGGTGCCCGCCACCATGCCTGGCTTAATTTTTGTAGTTTTAGCAGAGATGGGGTTTCACCATGTTGGTCTTGAACTCCCGACCTCAGGTGATCCACCTGCCTCAGCCTCCCCAAAGTGCTGGGATTCCAGGTGTGAGCCACCGCGTCTAGCTGGGAAAATGTAATTCTGAATGAGTACACGTTGAATTGCAAGGCAAAATGATAGAACTGCAAATAGAGAAAGACAAATTGACAATTGTCATTGGAGACTTCATCACTCCTCTTGGTAATTAATAGAACAAATAGACAAAAAATCTGTAAGGATATAGAAGACCTCAACAACATAATCAACCAACTTGACCTGGTTGACATTTGTTAATATAAAACATTCCAAACAACCCACATTCTTTTTAAGTGTTCATGAAACATTCACCAAGACAGAGTATAAATATTAATAAATTTAAAACATTATTTTGCAAACTATATTCCTTGACTATACCAGAATTAAAGCTGCAATAAACAGAGACATCTGAAAATATTTGGAAGGCTTAAATTACAAATTCCTTTTTTTTTTTTTTTTTTTGAGATGGAGTCTTGCTCTGTCGCCCAGGCTGGAGTGCAGTGGCATGATCTTGGCTCACTGTAAGCTCCACCTCTTAGGTTCACACCATTCTCCTGCCTCAGCCTCTCAAATAGCTGGGACTACAGACACCTGCCACCACACCTGGCTGATTTTTTTTGTATTTTTAGTAGAGACGGGGTTTCACTGTGTTAGCCAGAATGGTCTCAATCTCCTGAGCTCGTGATCCACCTGCCTTGGCCTCCCAAAATGCTGGGATTACAGGCATGAGCCACCGTGCCTGGCCACAAATTCCATTTTTCTAATATAGAACTGAATATTTCTTCAGTAAACCTTGTTAACTTCTTTGAAGAATTTTTAAATTGTCAAATTATTTGCATAAAGTTCATAACATTCTTTTATTCATTTAATAACTGTATCATTTGTAGTGATACCACATCTGCCATTCCAGATACTGATAACTTGTATAATCTTTTTTTTTCTTTGTCTGCAATTTTTTTGTTTCATTGACCTTCTCAAAGAACCAGCTTTTGTTTTTCAGGTTTCTATTTCATTGACTTCCATTCTGATTTTTATTATTTCCATTCTTGTGTGAACTTCAGGTTTCATTGCTCTTCTATTTCTAATTTGTTAGGTGCAAATTGGAGTCATTGATTTGAGTCATTTGTTTTGTAACATTGACATTTAGTGCCACTGTATTTCTTTCCAAGTACTGTGGTACATCCTATGCATTTTGATGTGCTTTTTTCTGAGTTTCATTCAACTCAAAATATTTATTTTCCCTTTTGATTTCTTCTTAGAAATATGGTTACTGAAAAGTGTGTTCTTTTGTTCTAAATATTTGGGTGTTTTCTAGTTACTTTTCTGTTATTGATTTAAATCCATTCTGGTTAGAAAATATATTTTGTGTGACCGGTGGCTCACGCCTGTAATCCCAGCACTTTGGGAGGCCGAGGCAGGTGGGTCACAAGGTCAGGAGTTCAAGACCAACCTGGCCAAGATGGTGAAACCCTGTCTCTACTAAAAATACAAAAAAACTTAGCCAGGTGTGCTGGCAGGCACCTGTAATCCCAGCCACTCGGAAGGCTGAGGCAGAGAATTGCTTCAACCCGGGAGGCAGAGGTTGCAGTGAGCCAAGATGGCACCACTGCACTCCAGCCTGGGTGATGGAGACTCGTCTCAAAAAAAAAAAAAAAAAAAAGATAGATAGATAGATAGTATGACTAGTATGACTTTAATGCTTTTCAATTTACTGATATGTGTTTTAAGGCCTGGAATTATTGTCTGTCTGGGTAAACGTTCTGGGTTCATTTGAAAAGAATGTGTTTTACTCTTCTTGGGGTGAATAGTTCCACAAATATCAATTAGGTCAAGCTGGTGATAATGTTCAAGTCTTCAATATCCTATTTGTTCTATTTACATATTCTATTGAGAGGCATGCTGAAATCTACAGTTATAATTCTGGGTTTGTTTATTTCTCCTTGTAGTTCTTTCAGTTCTTTCCCCAGTTTCAGGTAGTTTCTTCACATCCATATTCTGATCTGTACTCAGGTAAAAAAAAATAGAAGAGGAACACACTATAGATTTCTAGATGCTTTTTTTTTTTTTCCTTTTCTGAGAGCTGTCTCCTCTCAAACTCTCTATCCTGGGAACTCTAGCCACCTTGATCTCCCTGACTCCTAGCTCCATCACCTAATTCGTGGAGATCTGTACCACAGCCTGGAAACTCCATGCAGTTGTCTGGGGAAATCATAGGACTCACCTCATTTGTTTCTAATTTCTCAGGGATCATTATTTTATTACCTGATGTCGTTTTATAGTATTTCAGATGGGAGATTAAATTATTCCCTAGGACTCCATCTTTGCCAGAAGTGTAGATCTCAGATAAGGATTTAGAGAGGGTAGTAATAATGAGGAATCTAGGATTTTTAGTTTCTAAAATAATATTGCAATTAACATTCTTGTACATATGCTTTTGTAAAGATTTAACAATATTTTTAGAGGATAAATTATTGGGTCAAAACGTAGGTATATTTAACATATATTACCAACTTGTCTTTCCTATCCAAACTACTATCTATCTAGACTGAAGTAGGATTCTGAAGAGGCATTTTATGTATGTTTGTTCATTGCTGCCTGCGTCTCCCCTCTTCCCCACACAACGATCAGGATGTATCAGTGAAGTTTTTTCAGATTTTCTTCTGACTTTTTCTCCATTATGCTGCTTTTCCCGGAGAGCAGAGAATTCCAAAGATGCTGGCACATTGTTTTAGTGTGAGCCTACTGTTACTGTATTATATTTTCAAGTATGTGATATAAGGCAGTGCAATTTTCTCATTCCATGATGCTGGCTCATTCTTTTCATTTTGTTCAGTTTTAATGAAGGGGTGTTCTGTAATTTTGAGCCTACTATTATTGATAAGATCTGAGTGACTGGAGTTTTTAATTTTTGAATGAAGTGAGCTTTTCCTGATCTACTTATTTATGGAAGGACAGTGCTTTACACTAGCAGATAATTGGTTTTACTCCAGTGAATCTGAAACAATATGTACCGATCACCTGGAGATCTTGCAAAACTGCAGATTCTGAATGATTAAGTCTGGATTAGGGCCCAAGATTCTGGAATTTTAACAAACTCTCAGGTGATGCTGATGCTGTTATTCCATGGCCCAGACTGAGTAGCAAGGATTAGTCTTTACTTTGCATTCTTGCACATCACTGGCAGTATTTTCTTTCCTCTATTACATGATAAACCATTTTTTAAAACCTATGTGTTTCCTCCTTAAGCCCTCCTGTCACTTACACAACACTCTGCAACTATAACAGAGTTTAGGAATGCTTCCAAAGCCAGACTGTTCGAAGTGATGTTGTGGCTGTAATAAAGGTGCCCTTTCTTTTGCCCTTCCAGATATGCTACTGCCTTAGGAAAATTCTGTGCTCCTCAATGCAGCAGTAGTTTCTTTTCCCAGGATTTAGTTTCTTTTCCCAGGATTTCCCACATTTAGCAGCACCACTTTGTGGATTTTGAAGCTCAGAATTATACATGTTTCTTCACTTCATTAAAGAAGGAGCCTCTACATGCATTTCTTACTCTTGTTGCTTTAACTTGGTTTCAGAAAGGAGAGACAAACAGAAACTACTTCATTCCATCTTGTTGAATGTAGAAGTTAGTAAATATTTTTAAAGGCTTCTCACACATATATTCAAACTTGTCTCCTTGTGGGATTACACCAGTCTACCACTCTTGTAGAGAATAGGATAAGGGAGTAGGAAAATGAAGTTCCTTACCTGAAGGCTACAGTCTTTATAGATCACCTCTGCTTTCCTTTATACAGGTAAGCCGTCTCACTTTCTGTGGGTTGTATCTCTGACACTTTCTGCAAGGGAGACCTTCTGTGGAGTGTATTAAAAGGAACTCCCAGGCCGGGTGCGGTGGCTCACGCCTGTAATCCCAGCACTTTGGGAGGCCGAGACGGGCGGATCACGAGGTCAGGAGATCGAGACCATCCTGGCTAACATGGTGAAACCCCATCTCTACTAAAAATACAAAAAACTAGCTGGGCGAGGTGGCGGGCGCCTGTAGTCCCAGCTACTCGGGAGGCTGAGGCAGGAGAATGGCGTGAACCCGGGAGGCGGAGCTTGCAGTGAGCTGAGATCTGGCCACTGCACTCCAGCCTGGGCGACAGAGCAAGACTCCGTCTCAAGAAAAAAAAAAAAAAAAAAGGAACTCCCTTGAACCGTCTCACTTTGTGTGTTGTATCTCTGACACTTGCTGTGAGGGAGGACTTCTGTGGAGCATCTTAAAAGGAACTCCCCTGATGTCCCCCGGCATGCTGGGTCCAAGTGACGCTAAACCAATTCTTGTCACCACAGCCCCAGCCTCTTTCTGCTGGGGTTACTTTATCCTGCAACCTTCTCTGGATTACTGGCAAGACAGCTTAATTACAAGCCACTTTGTGCTATGTCCATTTGACCCATAAAAATGTAACTTACCTATGCTACAGAGTCTGAGGTAGCACCCCCGAATTGAACAAATTAATATTTCTCAAGAAAAAGATATGAATGTTTATACTAAGTGGGATCAATATCAATAAATACCTTCATGTCAATTCAGGTCAGGTTTTGCCATTATGAGAACTGATTCTCAACCTCCCTTTAACCAGCCCCTATTTTTTTGTTTGTTTGTTTGTTTTTTTTTTTTGTGAATTGGTCAGTTCAGTGATTCAGTCTCTCTGGAAGAAGCATGTGCACCTGACACAGGCTGGCTAGAGTACCCCACATACCATGGACCCCAGAGTGGGCACACAGTCAAAACTGAAACAAATCATATTTTCCTCCCAGGGATTGACATGGAGGCAGAAATACAGAGATACTGCTCTACTTTTCAGATTAAATATTCTATGGACATTTTAAGTCTAATATCCTCAGATGCCATTTCTTTCCCATCAAGAGACAACCTGGAGAGAAGGAAACTACTGAAAGCAGAGCTGAGTTACAAACCTCTGATAAGTCTGAGCACTTAAATCCAGCCTAACACTATGCCATACATGTTCAATGCTTTTTGGTTACAAGAATCAATAAATACCTGTTTCCTAAACTAATTTTGTTTGGTTTCTGACAATCCTGACTACCATTGCTATTTCTGGATTTATTTTTATACACTCTTTATAAGTCTTTTATGAAAGAAAAGGATTTAACTCATCCCATGTGAGTTATATTTTATCACATTTGTTGCATTTTAACTTGAAATATAGCTAACCTGTATTTTCTTATTCCATCAACTTTAGGCAGATCTCCTGAATCTCCTCTGCGTGATGAGATTATTGCCACTTCCCCTTGCTTCAATCTTTCATCTTCCCATTTGCCTTCCACCATCCAAACAATCAGCTATATTCTGCCTTTCACATTACTAGATATTTGTTATGGATAATACTTCAGTGATTTCTATATTATAAATGTAGAAAATAAAATAGCGTTGCATTGCTACTAACATTGGTTCTTCTCTGAAGAGCCAGAGCCAAGTAATATGTAAAGATTACATTGCTCCTCTACACATCCAATGTTATGATCTTAGTACTCACTTAAAGGGAAACTTTTTCAGTTTTCTAAAATCATGCAACATTTCATGGGGAGTTGCTTAATGTTAAGACCATGATATCTAGTATGGTTTTTCCTTTGTCTTCTCCAGAGCCAGTTTCTTTCCTTCTCCTATGAAAAAAATTTTATCTCCATCATATCACTAAGATCCTCCAACTTCACATGAATTCTGTTTAATGGAACCCATTCCATTCTTCAAAAAGTTTTTCTTCAGTGACTCTCTGGATTCTTAGTCTACCAATAATTTGGATTGTTTTCTATGCTTATTGCAAAGTGGGTATCCTTGTCATCCTCAACTCTAGTCTCTTGGGTTACAACCACTGTTCACTGAAGCCTATCCTGCTGTCTTCTTACTTTTTCATCTACATTTTGCTTGAGTTAATCCTTTAATACCCTGGATAATGGATATATGGAAATAAATTCCATGTCTCTAAACATCAATATTTGGTCTCATGCTTTATTGTTGGCCAGGTATAGACTTCTAGGTCCAAAGTAATTTTATGTCATGAGTTGGAAAGTGCTATTCTGTATTCTATCCAATATTTCTGATAGGATGGAGGGCTAAAATCATCTTGATGCTTTTTCTTTTTTAGATGACCTAATGATTTTTGATAACTTTTAGAATGTTTTTTTCTTTAATATTCTGAAATTTCACAAGCATATTTCTGGATTTTCCTGTTGTGGTTTTCCTAGTTGATCCTGTCCAGCATTCAGTGAGCTAACCCAAGCTGAACATGTATGCCTTGTTTCAGTTTAGAAAGTTTCCCATTCATTTGATACATTCTTTTATTTTGTTAAATTTTTTCCCAAACATAGATATTGGACCTTACAATTTTCCATGTCCCTTTTTGATTCTCATTTTTCTTTTCAATTTATGCATCTAAAGTTTCTTGTCTTTCTGCCCTTTATCAAATTTATTACAGCAGTATTTCTTTTTTTATTTCGTAGGAGTTCTTATCTAATTGTTCCCTTTATTTTGTAGTTTCAAATCACAGGCTAAAATCAATTTTTCATTTTCTTCTGTTATTACATGACTTTCCCCACTCAGGATTCAATTATATCTCTTGGTGTTTATTATGCTGATAGTTTTCTTCATGTGATGATACTTAGCTAGCAGTTTCCATTTAAGTAGGACATAGTTTGATTACCATAGGTAAATGCCAGGGTGTCCTTTGTATATTTCCACTGTAGGTCTGTTTGCCTAAATGGGAAGGGTTACCAGGGTATCTGTATGCTTGGGAAGGGCCGGCAAGTCAAGCAGAGATTCTCTGAATTCCAAAAAAATTTTTAACTTAGACTGCCAACTTTTCATTCTAGGTATCCTAGTTCTTTGTAAACTCAATTTTCTTCATGTAAAAATTTTTTTTTAATTATTACATTGATGTTTAAAACTTCAAACAGTACAAATAACACTAAATCTTCTTTTGACCAGAGCATCCAATACCAGTCCCTTCCCAGAAGAAACATTTATCAGTTGGGTGTCAGTTCGGAACTTTCACTAAGCATTTGCATCCTTCTAGAAATGCATTAAAAATAAATGTTTAAATATACATTAGTGTGTGCCAAAATTTTTACATTTTCAACCAGTAAGTCCTTTAGTCAAATTCGTATCAATATTATCAGCCCATTCTTTTAAATTCTAGCATACAACTCCTAGTCATTACTTTGATAGAAATTTAGGTTGTTTTCAGCGTTTCGTATACTAACTATACCCTACAAAGTGGCTATAGTGAGCATTTTAAAAACTTCACTACCTCTAAAGTAGCTGTGATGAGAAATCCTGGCTTCATACCACTACTAATATCTGGTATTATATTTTCTAAATTTGAATCTCTCCACCTGTGATGCCAGCACTTTGGGAAGCTGAGGGAAGAGGACCACTTGAGCCCAGGAGTTTCAGATCAGCCTCAGCTACAAAGTGAGACCTCATCTCTAGAAAATAAATAATAAATGAACAAATTTGCATCACTTAATACTAATGAGGTTAAGCAGAGACTTAGATTTATTAGACATCTGTATTTCTTCCATAATTTGCCCGTTCTTATCCTTGCTTATTTATATACATGCTTAGTTGTCCTTTACTTATTGACTTATATGTGTTCTTACATGTATCCGTTATATTACAAACGTGTTTCTTCATTCCTGTTGCTTATCTTTTAACTTTCTTTAAAAGCACACTAATTTTTGTTGTTGTTGAGACAGAGTTTTGCTCTTGTTACCCAAGCTGGAGTGCAATGGCATGATCTCAGCTCACTGCATTCTCTACCTCCTGGAATCAAGCCATTCACCTGCCTCAGCCTCCAAAGTGGCTGGGTTTACAGGCATGCACCACCACACCCAGCTAATTTTGTACTTTTAGTAGAGACAGGGTTTCACCATATTGGTCAGGCTGGTCTCTAACTCCTGAGATCAGGTAATCCACCTGCCTCCGCCTCCCAAATGCTGGGATTACAGGCATAAGCCAGCATGCCTGACCAAAAGCTCACTCTCTCTCTCTCTCTCTCTCTATATATATATATATATATTTTTTTAAGACAGAGTCTCACTCTATTGCCTAGCCTGGAGTGCAGTGGTGTGATCTCGGCTCACTGCAACCTCTGCCACCTGGGTTCAAGCGATTCTCCTGCCTCAGCCTATTGAGTAGCTGGGATCACAGGCGCCTGCCACTGCACCTGGCTAATTTTTGTATTTTTAGGAGAGACAGGGTTTCACCATCTTGGCCAGGCTGGGTTTGAACTCCTGATTTCATGATCCACCTGCCTACATCTCCCAAAGTGGTAGGATTACAGGCATGGGTAACGGCGCCTGGCCAAAGCACACTAATTTTTGACAGTCAATTTTATCAATCTTTTCCCTTACGGTATTTGAATATTTTAGAAAGACATGTCTGACACCAAAGTCATTAACATATCCCACTATATTTTTTTCTAATAGTTTTGCTTTAGCAATTTACATTTAGATTTTATTGTTAGAACTTATACTTGTTAATGGTGTGAAATTTACTTATATAAGAGAGGGGAGAGTAAGGAGGCTTTTGGCAAGGGTTACTGACATAACTTTCACATAGAAAGGCTTTAAGAGGTTTTTCGTCATGTCTTCTTAGAAGCCACAGCCTGTACAGAAGCCAACTCCAAGCTTGAACTTCTCTAGGGATCCTTTGGGCAGACTAGATCCCATTTTTAAAACCCTTCAGTCATTCACATATAACATGCAGCATCTTCTGCTACATTTCATGAATGAACACTCTTCCTTGTTTTGCCTTTAACAAAATTATTTCATCCACTCAAAAGCCTCACTTTTTTTTTAAAGTATCGTTTACATTGTTCTATGTGTATAATAGGATCTGGAGGGAAAGACATTGTGTGCCGAGTTTTTGAACTTCAAAATAAAATTCTACTTTTCCCCAATTAAAATTCTGAAGTTGACAAATTGCCTACCACAAAGTTTGTACAAACCCATGCTCTTTTAAATTTGTGCATAGTATCTCTTTTCCTATGCTTTCAATGCAAAGTTTTATTAATCTGATATTGAAAAAATAGTATTTCCTTGGCCTAAACTGTATTTCTTCTGATCCTAGGGAGATTTAGTACTTACCACATATTTATTGGTCACCTGTTGCCTCTTCATATCCTTTGACGATGAACTGGAGAAACGCATCATTTCCTAAGGGATTTTTATGAACTATTTTATGTTAAGGATATGAATTCCATAGTTTATATGTGCTGTGATAAATTTCTCCCATTCTTAGCTTTAAAAAATATTGTATCTTTGTTTTGCTATCTTTGGTCATATAAAACCTTTATACAGGTCTGATACAGTCAAACCTATGACTTGTTGGCAGGAGGTGGGGAGGCTTCTGAACATCATGTGATGTTTAGGAAGGCCACTCTCATTCCATGATTCGAGTGTGCCACAGAGTCCTCTAATCACTGTCTGTTCCACATTTAGATAAACCACTTGAAAGTAACTTTCACATATGTAAAGAATGAATTGTATTGAGCAGTACAAATTTTTCCAAAACTGTTAAACCACTGATGTGATAGGTCACTTTTTTGTATATTTTCTTTATATGTGCAACAGCGTGAATATGTATGTTCACACATACATGTTAAAACGTTATAAAATGTATTAGAATTTTGTTAGGTAGAATCTGTAGATTAATTCATGGGCTACTGACATCTGTATGATAGTGAATCAATCTTACCATATAAAGAATAAAATATTTGTCTTCCTTTTCATCCTCCATTAAACTTTCATCATTCTGTTTGCGTCTATAGTCATATGTGAATTGATTACTGCATTGATGATATGCCAAAAGACTTCTGGGGTCAGGAAGTAATATTTAAAAAGGTCAGATATAAAGGATCAGGGAGTGGTCTGAATGTCTGAGAAAAGGGAAAACACATGGTCTGCTGAAGGTATTCACATGTAGTTTAAACTTCATGCATACAGAATCAAACATGTTTGCGGGCCAGTTTATGAGAACTCACCTACAGTTTTGGTTTCTTTTCTTCACTAGTTTTGAAATTTTAGTAATTTAACAACCTTTATTAGTTTAAATGACATAGGTTTGATATAATTCATTTACCCAGATTTAGAAAAGGGGTTCAAACTTAAACTTTATTTTCTACTCTTCATTGGTTACTGATGTTTCACGTTTTTAATTTTGATTTTGCCTTTGTTTACATGTAAATGATGAATACATCTCAGTAAGCTGTCTTATTAAAAATGACTTTTTATGCCAGGCATGGTAGCTCACGCATGTAATCCCAGCACTTTGGGAGGCCAAGACAGGCGGATCACCTGACATCAGGAATTAGAGAAAAGCCTGGCTGACATGTCAAAACCCTGTCTCTACTAAAAATATAAAAATTAGCCAGGCATGGTGGTGCATGTCTATAATCCCAGCTACTCAGGAGGCTGAGGCAGGAGAATCACTTAAACCTGGGAGGTAGAGGTTGCAGTGACCCAAGATTGCACCATTGCATTCTAGCCTGGGCAACAGAGCAAGACTCCATCTCAAAAAAAAAAAGACTTTTAAAATAAGACATTAGCTTCTTAGAACTGTTAAATATCTAGTCAATGCTGAGATAGAAGCCACCATTTTACCCTATATGATGGACTCTAATGTCAATCCTACTGTATTGGATACTCTCCTCACCTACTTTTAGAAAAATGCCTACCATTCCTAATAAAAAAAAAAAAACTTCACAATCTCTCAGTCCTGAGCTGCTGCATGTCTTTTTTATTTCTGAGATAATCATGGCCGAGATGATCGGCTCTTCTATGTATAGTATGGTTATCTTTTCACTTTACATTAATGTTTAATTACTTTATGCTAGGCACGCTGCTGAGCAATTTACATGCATTATTTCATTCTTCTATTAACTTTTGAGGTAGAACCATTATTATTCCCACACTATAAATCAGACTGAAGCTTACAAAGCACAAAATGCTGCCCCCAAATTAGAGGGCAGAAAATGGAAGTACAAAGATCTTTTTGATTCTGGAAAATGTGTCTTAATCCTGGATAAGTATTCAGAGAATGAGCTGGGTAGTGACAAAAGATAGGAACTTTGGAAGGTAGCCTGGAACAATGTGTTAGAGGCTAGGTTTTTAGGCTATTTTGAAGAATGTGTGCTTTAACTTAAAAACTATGGGATGCCACTGAAGAATTTTAATGAGGGAGAAATGATATTAAACATATTTTTTTAAATATAAATTTGGCTGCAATGTGGACAGCTGACACAGACAATGGTGAATACAAGGAGACTAATTGGAAAGCTACTCAAGTATCCCATGTCAAATATATTAATGTGCATTGGACAAGGATGACGGAATGGAAATGGATTAAAGAGGTGAGATTTCAGACATATTCAGGAGATGAAACCTACAGGTCTTGACAACTGATTTGATGTGGAGGGTGAGGGAGAGGAAAGAGTCAAGAACGACTCCATAGTATGAATTCTTTCATGATGAGCAAGATGTGCACGCTGCCTGAAAGATTTCCTGCAATCTTTACATTCATAGGGTCTCTCTCCAGTATGAATTCTCTGATGTAGAGTAAGAGATCCACTATAGCTAAAGGCTTTCCCACAAACATGACATTCATAAGGTTTCTCTCCAGTATGAATTCTCTGATGTTGAGCAAGGCCTGCATTCTGGCTAAATGTTTTCCTACATTCCTTACACATATAGGGTTTTTCTCCAGTATGACTTCTCTGATGTTGTGCAAGTGATGAACTATTGCTAAAGGCCTTCCCACATTCAATACATTCATAGGGTTTCTCTCCTGTATGAACCCTCTGATGTTGATCAAGGTATGCAATTTGGCTGAAGGCTTTCCTACATACTTTACATTCATAAGGTTTTTCTCCAGTATGAACTCTCTGATGTTGAGCAAGGTGTGCATACTGGCTGAAGGATTTCCTACATTCCTTACATTCGTAGGGTCTCTCTCCAGTATGAATTCTCTGATGTACAATTAGGTATCCGCGATGGCTAAAGGCTTTCCCACACACATTACACACATAAGGTTTCTCTCCTGTATGAATTCTCTGATGCTGAGCAAGAAATGAACCATTACTAAAGGCCTTTCCACATTCAATACATTCGAAAGGTCTCTCTCCAGTATGAACTCTCTGATGCTGAGTCAGGTGTGCAATCTGGCTGAAGGCTTTTTTACATTCTTTACACTGATAGGGTTTCTCTCCAGTATGAACTCTCTGATGTTGGGCCAGATGTGCATTCTGGCTGAAGGCTTTCCTACATTCTTTACATTCATAGGGTTTCTCCCCAGTATGTATTCTCTTATGTTGTGCCAAGTTTGCACTCTGGCTGAACGTTTTCCCACATTCAACACATGCATAGGGTTTCTCTCCAGTATGAATTCTCTGATGAAGAGTAAGGGATGAGCTCTGGTTGAAGACTTTCTCACAGTCATTACATTTCAAAAGTTTCTTTTCTACATAGACTTTCCTATGTTTCATTTCAACAGATTTTTTCCGGTAACTTTTCTGTTGTGGTTCATGCTTATGTTCTTTTTCTTTGGTGGGAAAACTCTGTTGTATATCAAAGATTGTATCCTGGTGGAATGTTTGCCAAGATTTGTTATATTCTTTATTTTGAACTTCTGGAAGGATTTCCTTATGAGTGATGATTAATTGACTAAGATGTACCTCTTGACTTCCCAGCTGGTTCCTATACCAGTCCTCACTTTGACAGTCTTCTCTGAAATTGGGGTAATCAAGGCTATAACTAAGATGTCTTGTTCCCACTGTCACAACTGTGGATGATTCTTCATACGTCTCTTGCTTTGATGAAAATTCACTGTTTTTAAATACATACTCCCAATCTAAAAGACATCAAGAAACAAATGTCTTTTGTATTTAATTCACTAGAAGAAACTTCTTAAACATGTGAATAAAATACATAACAAGTTAAAGGATTTAAAAGCTTATAATGCATTCTAAAATAATGACATTATAAATAATAAGAAATTAAGAGAGTTGATTAAGGAAATAATCATTGACAACCAGTAAGGTAAATATAAGAAGAACAAAACAAGGTGGTCATCCAAAATCATAATCAGCTTTTTATATCTAAGTTAATAACAGACTTCAAACACCTTTCCTCTCTTATCATAGGTTACCTGCATTCAAGCTAAGTTATCTTTAATAAGCCAGTTTTATGATGTTAACACGATTTCAAAACTCCACTGGAATCACAGGCCTAAAAACAACACTAGGCAGTATTAATATCCTTAATAGGATACATGTAAAACTTTATGGTTGTTCATATTGTTCATAAAACTCTGTGGGTAAACATTTGCAGTTAGAAAAAAGTCTTCCTGAAAATCATTTTCTATGTAACAAATTCCAACCATATGTAAATTTTCAATTGATCCCTAAGATGCCTTCATATAAGAGTAGTTTTCTATCAAACTGCTTGGTCTTACTAACCTAGCACAGAACTTAATCTGCCTTCCCGTGTTCAGTTCCAAATCAGATCACTTCATTTTTCTGCTTAAGATTTTCCTGCAGTTTCGTACTACGTTTAGAATAAAGCCAAAATTCCTACCCTGGTTTACAAAACTCTACATGACCTGGTGTTCTCTGATCTTATATTCTACTACTCTCTTGCTTGCTTCATCCACTTCAGTCATATGGGAATTCACTATATTTCCACTTTAGGAACACCAGACTTGCCATTTCTCTGCCTGAAAAGCACTTTCCACAGATACCTGCTTGATCTCTTCTCTCAGTGCACTTCTTCACTTGAGGTTCTGTTCACATATTACCTCTTCAGTATGGCCTTTTCTGAACATCCAATATGAAGTATTCCATACTCTTATGTTTCTCTTTCCTCCTGCTTTACACTTCACAGCACTTAACTTATTTAATATCATATTACATGTTAACTTACTCGCTATTCTCATTAGAATGTAAACATTCATGTGTAGGAACTTTTTTCTCACCCTTGAACACCCATTGCCTAAAATAGCCTGGAAAGATAGAAGGTGCTTAGTATCTTTGGAATAAATACTGAATCAATAATACATAAGCCATCACACTAATTCATCCTCTTATTAGAATGACATGCTTGCATGAATGGGGTAAATGTCTGAAATCAAATGGAATATTACTACTAAAATATTATAGAGGATAATGATATTTGGAAGGAAAAGAATCTGAAGGCAACATACTTAAATTGAGGCTGCTGACTCCCACTGTGCTGCCTCAGTGCCCTTCCAAATTCCACTTTCCTCTCTAAACAGTTGCAAATCACACTCATGAATGCCCTATAGAAAGTCAACATGAAAATTAAATTCTGAAGACTCATGGGTCAAAAAAGAAATATGAAATGACTGCCAAGGAGCAATGATCTAATTAAATAAGCCCAGAATTAGGTTGATAAAACTATAATAAGGAAGTAAAAACATAGGTATAGTCATTGATGAACACTAATTCTCATTAGACTGAAAAGTTAAGGATGGATGTTATAATCGTTACGGGCATGATTCTTACATTTTAGAGTGTATCAGAATTAGATAAAACTTGCTAAATGACAGATTGCTATACTCTGTGCACAGAGTTTTTGATAGAGTTAGTGGAGGTTGAGGGCTGAGAATCTTCATTTCTAATAAATTCACAGGTGATGCTGCTGGTCTCAGGACCACATTTGGAGCATCAATGCACGATAGCACCCACTGGAAGCATAATATAAAAAGGTACAACAAGCCAGCAAATAAAATAAAATGGAATTATAAAAAATATTCAAACATCCCAAAAGAAGATAGAGATGAGCAAATATTTTTTAATGAGAAATATTAAAGAGAAAACAATAGTAGACCCAACTCAAATTATACAAATAATTAAATATTAATGAACTCCTCATTTAGTTAAAAGGCAGAGTTTATAGGAATCATCAAAATGAAAGACACAATTATATGTTGTTTATAGAAACCTCACATTATATATAAGAATACATTAAAATAAATAGTAAACAGATAAAGATGTAACATTCGAACAGTAAGCATAAGGCTAGACTGATTATATTCGTGTCAGATAAAATAGACTTTAAAACTGAGTATTACCAAAGATAAGGAGACATATAGTAATAAAGGGATCAATTCACCAGAAAAATAATCTTTAATGTGTGTGCACCTAATATAAAGCCTCAAAATACATAAAACAAAAATTGAAAGTGTAAGAAATAGGTAATCCTATAGTCATAATAGGCAACTAACACATGCTTTGCTCAGAAACTGACAAAACTAGGAGAAAATAGTAACAAAGAGGATCTCAACAGGGTTAACTACTTTGATCTAATTTATATTTATACAACACTACACACAACACTTGTACAACATGTATTCGAGTGCACACGGTGTGTTCAGTAAATAAGATAGACTATATTCTGGGGTATAAACCAAGTCTCTATAAATTCCAAAGTACCGAAACCAAGGTGAGTATGCTCTCTAACCTCAATAGAAGTTATATATCATGGGCCAAATCATGGACCCATGATTATAAATCATGGGCCAAAGAGTATAGTAAGAGAAATTAGAAAATATCTCAGTTGATAATGACAGTACAACATATCAAAATCTGAGGGATACAGCTAAAATGGTACCTAAAGGAAAATCTAGTTTTCAAATGCTTATATTAGAAAACAACTAAAAGTCTAAAAATCAATAATCTAAGATGTCACCTCAAGAAGTGAGGAAAAGACCAAAGTAAACTTAAGGAAAGTAGAAGCAAAAAGTTAAGAAAGAAAATTAACAATACAGACAAACAACAACAGAGGAAATAAAACAAAAGTAGGTTCTTTTAAAATATCAGTTATCAAGAAAAAAAGAATAGATACCAGCAACACCAGAGGAGTTATCATTACATATCATACAGCTGTTTTTTAAAAATGTTAATAAATTGAACAACTCAGATGAAACACAGAAATCTCTTGAAAGACATAGCCTTCCAAAGCTGATTCAACAAAAATCAGATAACCTGATTAACCCTATATCCATTAAAGCTGTTATGTAAAAAATACTTCAGGCCCAGATGTCTTCATTGGTGAATTCTAGCAAATATTTAAGGAAGAAATAATATCATTTTATCCAAACTGTCAGAAAATAGAAAAAGATAAAACACTTTCCAACTTGGTTTCATAAGGCCAGTATTATCTTGATACCAAAACGAGATAAAAAAATTATAAGAAAGTAAACCTGCAGGCCGGGCGCAGTGGCTCATGCCTGTAATCCCAGCACTTTGGGAGGCTGAGGTGAGCAGATCACGAGGACAAGAATCATGACCATCCTGGCCAACGGGGTGAAACCCCGTGTCTACTAAAAATACAAAATTTAGCTAGGCGTGGTGGCACGTGCCTGTAGTCCCAGCTACTCGGGAGGCTGAGGCAGGAGAATCACTTGAACCTGGGAGGTGGAGGCTGCAGTGAGCCGAGATTGAGTCACTGCACTCCAGCCTGGTGACAGAGCAAGACTCCGTCTTGAAAAATATATATATACAAACAAATAAATAAAAGTAAACCTGCAGACCAATGTAGCACATGTACATAAGGCAAAATCTTTAATAAAACTGGGCAAAGCAAATCCAGGAAAATATGAATAGCATCATCTTCACCAAGTAGAGTTTATCCCAAAAATGCAAGATTGGTTTCACATTTGAAAATCAATCAGTGTAATTCGCCATATTAAAAGGTTAAAGAAAAAAAAATCACATGATCATTTCAACAGATATAGAAATAGTATCTGATCCATTTATTATAAAAATGCTCAGCAAACCAGGAATAGAAAGTAACATTTTGAAACTGACCAAGGACATCTAAGAAAAACTTACAGCTTACACTGACTTAACAGTAAAGATAGAATACATTTCCCCTTAAGATTGGAACAGCACAAGTACATCTCCTCTTAACCCTACAATTACACATTAGACAGGAGGTCCTAGCCACTGCAATACATCAAGAAAAATAAGGTGTAAGGATCAGAAGGAAAAAAAACTATTTGTAGATGGCATGATTGTCCATCCAAAAAATCCTCATAGACCTACAAAGTAACTGTGAGGGCAACTATTAAATGAATCTAGCAAGGTCATAAGATGTAAAGCTAA
Organism: Piliocolobus tephrosceles; assembly: GCF_002776525.5. Classification (NCBI taxonomy): domain Eukaryota; kingdom Metazoa; phylum Chordata; class Mammalia; order Primates; family Cercopithecidae; genus Piliocolobus; species Piliocolobus tephrosceles. The sequence continues at coordinate 2,883,858 of NC_045454.1, read as the reverse complement.
TACAAAAATCAATTTACATTTTTTGCATACTAGTGGCAAACTATTAGAAAACTGAATTGTTAAAAAATTATATTTATTATAGCAGTCAAAAAGCTATTAAATACTTAGGAAAAAAATTTAAGAGTACCACTACACTGCATACTACAAAATATTCTTAAAATAAATTTTATTATTTTTCCTTTTTCTTTTTCAGAAAGAGTCTTGCTATGTTGTGCAGGCTAGTCTCAAAATCCTGGACTCAAGTAATCCTTCCACCTCAGCCTCTCAAGTAGCTAAGATTACCAGCGCACGCCATCACACCCAACTTCGAGACATTTTTAAAGACTAATAAATGGCTTAATAAACCATACTTATATTAGAAGACTCAATGTTAAGCGGTCAGTTCTTTTTCAATTGATGTACAGAATCAATGTAATCCCAGCAAAAATCTAAGTTTTTTGAGTAGAAATTCTCAACTTCATTCTGAAATTTATATGAAATGCAAATGATCTAAAACAGTCAAGGCAATTTTACAAATTGCACTATCTGATATCAAAACTTACCATAAAGCTACAGTAATCAAGGCAGTATGGAACTGGTGAGACAATAGACATATAGATCAATGGAACAGAAGAGATTCCAGAACTATACCCACACGTATGTGGTCAAGTGATGATCAGGAAAAGTAGCAAGGTGATACAATTAGGAAGAGAAAGTGTTTCCTGACAAACGGTCTTGGGGCAACTGTATATCCATATGGAAAAAATATGAACCTTTACCTCACACAAGACACATAAATTACCTCAAAATCATTCACAGAGCTAAATGTAAATGCTAAAACTTTAAAACTCCTAGAAAAATATCTTTGTGACCTGGGAGTAGCAAGAATTTCTTAGATATGAGAAGCACCAACTAAGACAAGTTAATAAATTGGATTTTACAAGAATTGCTAACTTTGCCTCCAACAGAGGTGGCAGTAGAAAAATAAAAAGGCAAGCCATAATTGGCATATATAAGCCAATACATATAAATGATAAAGAACTTGTTTTAAGACAATATACAGAACTCTTACAACTCATAAGATAAACAATCCAACAAAACATGGGCAAAATATTTGAACAAATATTTTATAAAAGTTATATGCATGGCCAGTAAGCATATGAAAAGAGGCTCAACATTATTAGTCATTCCAGAAATGCATACTAAAACCACAACACAACTTTTAGAATGACCAAAATTAAAAATACTACTAATGATACCAAGATTTGGTGAGAATGTGGATTAACTGGAAGTCTCATACACTGCTAGAAGAATGGTATAATTCCTTCAGAAAACTGACAGTTTCTAACAGAGTTAAACATATACCTGTCATATAATTCAGTTCTTCCATCTTAGGTATTTAACCCCCCAAAAATAAAAATATATGTTCACACAAAGTCCTGTACATGACAGCTGTATAGCAACTTTATTTATAATAGCCCCAAACTGGAAACAACCCAAATGTCCATCACTAGGTGAATGGATAAATGAAATGTTGCATTCATACTGCAACAATATAGATAAATTTCAAGATCATTATGCTGAGTGAAATAAGCCAGACATAACATACTGTATGATTCCATTTACTTTAGATGGAAATTAATAAAAAACAACAAAGATCAGATTCATGTTTGGTTGGAACTGGGAGTGGAGAGTAGGATAGATGGAAAGACACAAGCTATCTTTTGGGCTGATAGAAATACTAAATGTGTCTTGATTGTGGTGACAGTTTCATGGGTATATGCAAGTGTCATCAAACTGTACAATTTATATGTATCCAGTTTACTAAATATAAATAATTCCTTAATAATAATACTGTCTGATCAAATACAATAAAACCAGAAAACTCTCTTTTAAACAACTCTGGGTGAAAAAAAGAAAATTTTAAGGTAGATTATCTAGTATGAACAGCAGTAACAAAAACACTTAGTATCAGAATCTACAGGAGATAGACAAAGACAAACTTAGAGGAAAATTCATAGTCCTTAATCATCTCATTACTAAATAAAAGAATGAAATTAATAGATCAAGCTCTCATTTTGGCACTATGGAGATCAAAATAAATAAGAAAATTAGAAGGAAAGAATTAGTAAGGAGAAAATATTTTATGAATTAGTATGAAAAAACCAGAAAATTGGAAAAGAATACTAATACATAAATCCATAAGCTAGTTATTTACAAATAAAGTTATTTATGAGCAGAGTGACCTAATAATACATGTATTCTTTTTTTTTTTTTTTTGAGACAGAGTCTCACTCTGTCTCCCAGGTTAAAGTTCAGTGGTTTGATCTTGGCTCACTGCAACCTCCACCTCCCGAGTTCAAGTGATTCTCTGCCTCAGCCTCCTGAGTAGCTGGGATTACAGGAGCCTGCCATCACACCTGGCTAATTTTTGTATTTTTAGTAGAGGCGGGGTTTCACCATCTTGGCTAGGCTGGTCTTGAACTCCTGACCTCATGATCCACATGCCTCGGCCTCCCAAAGTGCTGGGATTACAGGTGTAAGCCACCACACCTGACCAATATATTCTTTTTAAAAAAGAATAGTTATACAAAATAAATTAAAATTGGAAACCATTATAGATACAAAAAAAGAAAAATAATTGTATATTACTTTGCTCAAATTCATGAAATCTGATAACCTAAATGAAAAGAACAATTATCTAGAAAAATTAAAACACATACAATTTAACCAAAGACAGGCTGGAAGCAGTGGCTCATGCCTGTAATCCCAGCACTTTGGGAGGCCCAGGTGGGCAGATTATTTGAGGTCACAAGTACAAGACCACCCTGACCAACATGGTGAAACCCCATCTCTACTTAAAATACAGAAAAATTAGCTGGGCATGGTGGCACATGCCTGTAATCCCAGCTACTTGGGAGGCTGAGGCAGGAGAATTGCTTGAACTTGGGAGGTGGAGATTGCAGTGCACCACTGCACTCCAGCCTGGGCAACAGGTCAAGACCGCATCTAAAAATATATATATATTAACCAAAGACAAACTATACAGATGCCATTTACCATGGAGGATACTGAGAACGTTGTCAAAGATTCACTTCTCCCACAAAGGCCTCAGCATCAGGCTGCATCTCTCAAACTCTTAAGACCAGTGATCTCATTCATTCACACTGACATCTCTAAATCAGAGTATTTTTCTCAGACCGTATCTTCTAAACCAGTTGCATGTTGCATTTCTTTGCTTGGAACTCTCCTCTTATACATATAACCCTCTTATGTCCACAGCCAAATTTATCATCTTCCCTCCAATCAACCTATTCTGATTGTTTCTATTAAGTGTTATCATCTTGTAGTTACCCACACTTGTAAATAAAATTGGCTTTCTTTTTTCTTTGCTGGTGTATAAGCCTCTGAATAATCCCAAGAATTTAGCAGAATCCTCTTCTCAAAACATAAAGTCAGCTGGGCACGGTGGCTCAAGCCTGTAATCCCAGCACTTTGGGAAGCCGAGACGGGCAGATCACGAGGTCAGGAGATCGAGACCACTCTGGCTAACACAGTGAAACCCTGTCTCTACTAAAAAGTACAAAAAACTAGCCGGGCAAGATGGCGGGTGCCTGTAGTCCCAGCTACTTGGGAGGCTGAGGCAGGAGAATGGCATAAACCCAAGAGGCAGAGCTTGCAGTGAGCTGAGATCCGTCCACTGCACTCCAGCCTGGGTGACAGAGCGAGACTCCATCTCAACAACAAACAAACAAACAAAAAAAACATAAAGCCAATGAGGCTTGGAAAAAGAATAAATAAATAAATGCATCAATCCTTCAATCTAAAAGGAATGAGTAACTGAGAAAGGAAAAACAAACAAAAAAAAAACTGGCTGCTTCTTTTTTTTTCTTTAAGACAGGCGCTTGCTTTGTTGCCCAGGCTGGAGTGCAGTGGCATGCTCTCAGATCATAGGCTCAGGTGATCCTCCCACCTCAGCCTCCCACGTAGATATTACAGTCGCATGCCACCAGGCCTGGCTGATTTTGTGTGTGTGTGTATTTTTAGTTGTACCATGTTGCCCAGGCTGGTCTTGAACGCCTGGGCTCAAGTGATCCACCCACCTTGGTTTCCCAAAAAGCCGGGATTATAGGCACCTGGATTTTTAAAAAATGAAACAAAGCAACCTGTATAAAACTAAAAGGCAAGGACAAGGAGATGCTGTGACATTTGGGTCCAACAATAGGAAAATGGGTTATCAGAGAAGATTACTGTCAGAGAAGACTGTAACTTGTGAGAGAATATAAACAGAACAAATTGAGGAGCTCATGCTTAAAGATGCCTCAATATTTCTTCCCAGGCTTTGAATCTTTAAGAAAAGCTACCCAGGAAACATCAATGATGAACTGAAATCTTTCAGAATTGCTGAGCTTTTCCTGGCAATGGCTTCTATCTCCCTATTTCTCTCTCACTCACCAGGGCATGTGCCTCTTGTTCCCTCCTTCTTCACCATCCAGGGCTCTTTTCCTTGCTCCAATAATGAGATCACATCTGGCTTAGAAACAGAAACTCCTGCTTACAAAAAACAAAAGGGGAATTAGGCAGGTATATAAGTAAGATCAAGTTTCTGCATCATCAAGAAGGTGGGAGCATAATGGGAAGGAGCTGAGGAATAAGAATGGGGAAGATGAAGCTGCCAGTTCTACAAATTCAACCTATTTTGGGAAGCACAAGAAAGGGAAATTTAGTGAAGGACATCAGAGGTTTCCCAACATTACACTGGAGCTCAGTCCCATGTAGATTCTGAATTACAGGAGACGTCCTTACCCAGTGATACCAAACTCCTGTAGTTCTCCAACATCACTTTCCTGTACAAATTCCTCTGAGCGGGGTTCAGCCATTCCCATTCCTCTTGAGAGAAATTTACAGCCACATCCCCAAATGTCACCAAATCCTGAAATGACATAAACACATTCTTGCTCAACTAGTGTTCACATCCTCACATGAGCCTAGGTTAAAAAGTTAAATTGTCTATACTTTGAGAGAGAAATATTGCACATAGCAAAACTTTCTGACAGTATCTTAGGTTCTGGGCAACACATGTCAGATAATTACTAGATGACTTCTTTGTGCTTTGTTTTGATATTCTGTCATGGAAAGTATACAATTTGAGAGATAATCCTACTGTTGGAGAAAAGGATTTATAACACACACAAAATTGGAAAATAACAGAACATTGTAAATCGAGTATAAAATATGTTATTCATATTAAATGCCAGAGTATTTCTCAATATTGGAAAATCAGATACACTGGGGAAGTAAAGAGCTTCAAGGAGGAAACAGGCTGAGTTAAGCTTTTTAATGTGTACATAGTTGAACCTGGCATTTTTCCAAACTCAGTACAATGGAATGGTCAATGTTCCAGAGACATCAATAGGGTTGTATAAAAATACATATAAATATGTTTGATGCTTACAATATTGACTTTCCGAAATTAAATATATATAATAGAAACAGTAAACAAAGTTTTATACTGACTTGCAAAAATATGGCTTAAATGTATACCATAACAGAGAGTAATCAAGAAGCTGAGTGACAGATCACCTGATATGTGGAAGTATGCCACTGAATTTGTGCTTGGTGGCAAAGATAACATTTACTAGTCAGCTGTCAAGGTGATGCATTTCATCTCACTGATGACCTCAGGTATCTCACATATTTTTTACATTTCATAGTACACATTTCATAATGACAACCTAGGTCTTGTGTGCTGTATTTTAAACACTTGTTTTACACAAATTCCTCCCCTATAGATGGTTTAAATGAATGGAAGGCATATGGTTTGGATGAACAGCAGCTTGATGTCACAAAAGGTATCTGAATCAGGCCAGAGGTGATGGTGCATGCCTAAAGTTCCAGGTACTCAAGAGGCTGAGGCAGGAGGATTGCCTGGGATGCTTGAGTCCAGCCTGGACAATATAGTGAGACCCTGTTTCTAAAGACAAACAAACAAAAAGGTATCTGAATCAAAACAAGAAAAAATTTGTCACAGATAAAATGAAGTTGATCTCAAAGACTATGACTCTGATGTCTTGAGAATAAGAGTACTATTACAATAAATGTTTGAATCTGTATAATCAGTACTTGATAGAAGGAATCAAAGAAGTACAATAAAAGTTATTTCAATATAGGACAAATTTCGGTTGGAAATAAAAGTTTTCCTGAGACTGTGTGTAAGAGACAACAAGTGATTGCCTAACAGCTCTTGATAACCCCACTAAGTTGTAAAGATAGTTGGTAACTTATAAATATGCTACATAAGAGACAAAATAATATAATTTAAACACTATTAATTTACTTAAATAGTGAATGTCTCCAAGTCTGATAATAAAATGCATCAAAAAATACCCACCGCTCTCACTAGAGAAACATATACAACTGTGCCTATTTGATGAGCAAGAGAGTTTTTAAAATGTTACAGTACAGCTCCCAAATACTACTACTGCATCTTGAAGTAAGGATCTTTAAGATAACATAGAACAAGACCTAGTTCGCTTCCTAAAAATGAAAAATGGGTCTTCTTCCTAACAAGATAAATCAGCTCAAGACTTACCAGGGCTTGCTGTATGGTTAGGCATACACATCTTGGTTTTGACATGTCACAGAGTAAAGCCTGCTCTTAAGCTGGGCTGATATAGAGATGGGATTCAGTGGTACACACCTGAACAGCTATGCTGATTCCTTAAACACTGAAATATTGCCACACCCACTGGTAAACAGCTACTGCACTGAGTGCTGCTAGTGACCAGATTTCTCCATAAGGAATTCAGCAACTGAAGATTAACGCCCAGCATGGCAGCAAACACCAGGATCCCAGCTAAGATACGTTCTGCTGTGTGCCTTTGCCTTGTTAGTTGTCAAATATGAACATCACCCCTACCCTTATATGACTCTTTGCAGAGTAATGCTCCTGTTGAAGAAATACTCAAATACATCAGTGATTTTATTTAGAAACCTTTTCAATGGAAAAAAAAAAATGAGTCAATGTTAACTGCTACTGTCAGAACGATGCACAAAAGTGTTAAGGAGGTTATCTATGAAGAAAGCAAAAGTATGGCTCCAAGAAACATCAATTACATGCATCAGCTGTTTAAAAAGCTTCCATCTCTGAAACACTTCTTAATACAAGGATATCTAAAGAAGTGACTTGTCGCTTCAAAAAAGGAAAGGAATGTGAATCAGGTCTAAAAAGTAAAACTTGTGCTGGATAGGCCTGGGCACTGCTATTCATCCATTCTACTGTAACTCAAACACTTCAATAAAATTCTTTAAAATTTTGTGCAGGAGGGCCGGGAGCGGTGGCTCAAGCCTGTAATCCCAGCACTTTGGGAGGCCGAGACGGGTGGATCATGAGGTCAGGAGATCGAGACCATCCTGGCTAACACGGTGAAACCTCGTCTCTACTAAAAAAAAAATACAAAAAAACTAGCCGGGCAAGGTGGCGGGCGCCTGTAGTCCCAGCTACTTGGGAGGCTGAGGCAGGAGAATGGCGTGAACCCAGGAGGCGGAGCTTGCAGTGAGCTGAGATCACGCCACTGCACTCTAGCCTAGGCGACAGAGCGAGACTCCATCTCAAAAAAAAAAAAAAATTTTGTGCAGGAAAGTGTTCCACACACATCATTTATTGTGTAGACATTAGTGAAGAAGCTTTTGCTACACAAAGTCCTCAAGAGACATTTTTTAGCTGCACACATGAACTAATGCATTCTGTGTTTTAATTATCTGACATTTTCCTCTCAGCCAATGAGACCATGAATACCTTGCAAATGCTTTTTATAATTCTTTTGATGTAATTTAAAAATTACCATCATTAAAGAAACTTAAAAATATACTCTCCAGTATTTCTACCCTCAGTGATTTCCCCCCACTCCTTTTTTTTTAAATTTTATTTTTTGGGAGACAGGATCTTGCTCTGTCGCCCAGGCTGGAGTGCGGTGTGACGATCATGGCTGATTGCAACCTCAACTTGTAAGGCTTGAATGATTCTCCCAACCTCGGCCTCTCAAGCAGCTGGGACCACAGGCGCTCATCACCAGGCCCAGGTAATTTTTTAAATTTTTGGTACAGATGATGTCTCACTATGTTGCCCAGGCTGGTCTCAAACTCCTGGGCTCAAGCGATCCTCCTGCCTTGGCCTCCCAAAGTGCTAGGATTGGAAGTCTTTCACCCCCATGCCTACTCCTGTGTCACTCGACCTCCTAAAAGCAATTATAATTTATAGTTAGTATAATCTGTTCAAGCAGTTCCTTATACTGATGTCTATGATTATGTAGATATTTCACTTACCGAGAATGTCACTTTTATTGGCTGAGTAATATTACATAGTATAATTATGCCCTGTCTTACTTACTAACCCCCATGCTTATTTTCAGTTGGGTAAATCTTAATTTTTTTTTTTTTTTGAGATGGAGTTTTCTGCCCTTGTCACCCAGGCTGGAGTGCAGTGGCACGATCTCAGCTCACTGCACTCCACCTCCCGTGTTCAAGCAATTCTCCTGCCTCAGTTTCCCAAGCAGCTGGGATTACAGGCACCCACCACCATGCCCAGCTAATATTTTTGTATTTTTAGTAGAGACGGGGGTTTCACCATGTTGGCCAGGCTGGTCTCGAACTCCTGACCTCAGATGATCCAGCTGCCTTGGCCCCTCAAAGTGCTGGGATTACAGGCGTGAGCCACCGCACCCGGCTGGGTAAATCTTAATTTTTTACTATGATGTTGCATAGGTCTTGAATTATTTTTTAAAATCGATTCATAGACGTTGTTCTCTCCATTGAGACCAGGATTTCACAAAATTACTTAACCTCAAGAAAATTTTTAATTACACTGTTTTGACCCAGCAACAATATGGTCAAATTGTTTTTGAAGTGAAAAAAAACAATTAAGGGTGGGAGCAAAGTGTTGGCTTGCACTCGAAGACATCCTCAAAGAGTTCTTCAGGTAGAAGTAAAACAGAAGGAAAATGGAAGCATGAAAACACAGGAATAAATTAAGAGTTCTAAAGCAGTAACTATAAATACAGCAATAATAATACTGTGGAGTTAAATCACCACAGGCATCTCATCCTGTTCAGGAAGCGATAAGGGTACTAACCATAGGAGGAAGATTACAGAAGAAAGAAGGATTACTACATATGAGTAATGGATGAAAATTATCTTAGAAAAGCCATTAAAAGAACAATAACAATTACATATAATTACTAAAATAATAAGGAAAAATACCTGACTTAACCAAAAAAAGCAAAAAAGGAGAAACAAAGGAAAAAAGAACAGATGGGAAAAATGGAAAACAAACAGAAATACAGTAGTTTTAAAAACATATCTATAAGTATTATATTAAATATGTAATAAACACTAAAAGATTAAGATGATCAGGCTAGCTTTTTTAAAACTAGCCAATTATATGCTGCTTATAAGAGGCATACTTTAAATATAATTTTTAAAGGCAGAGGTTCTCAAAAGCCATGCATTAAAATCATCCTGGATACCTGTAATCCAGCTACTTGGCTACTTGGGTGGCTGAGGCAGGAAGATAACTGGAGGCCAGAAGTTCAGAACCAGTCTGGGCAACATAGTGAGACCCCATCTCAAAAAATAATAATAATAATCCTGGGAAACCCAATAAAAATGTGTTTTCTTAGGTGCCACCAAGAGACCATGATTCAGGAGGTCTGGGGTGGGGTCCTGGAAACAGCATTTGGGCTAATGGATTCCATCTATTCTATACATCACACTTTCAGCTTTTTCTTTCTTCTGTTACCAAATCAGTAGCAGGAAGGAAGAGGTGTCTAGCTCTAGCTATCCTGGTCTCACTCACAGATGAGGAATTCATCTGAATGCCTATTACCAACCGGGCACTATTCTAAGAGTCAGGAATACAAAGGTGAACAAAACAACGTTCCTCCTCTTAATATTCTAACAAAGGAGAGAAACATTAAACATAAGGTCATACATGTCAGGTAGTGACAAGTGACAAAAAACCAAAGAAGGTAAAGGGTGATTAAGAGTGACAGGGTGTTTATTGCAGATGATATGGTCAAGGTAAGTCTAAATGAAGAGGTAAGGTTTGAACAACAATCTGAGTGAAATGGGAGGGCAAGCTATGTCAACATGTAGGGGGATGGGGGAGCACATGCAAAAGTCCAGAGACAAGAAAAAGCAGAGTACGCCTGAGAGACAGCAAACTCACTACTGTCATTAAAATGAAGAGAGGTCGGCCGGGCGCGGTGGCTCAAGCCTGTAGTCCCAGCACTTTGGGAGGCCGAGACGGGCGGATCACGAGGTCAGGAGATCGAGACCATCCTGGCTAACACGGTGAAACCCCGTCTCTACTAAAAAATACAAAAAACTAGCCGGGCGAGGTGGCGGGCGCCTGTGGTCCCAGCTACTCGGGAGGCTGAGGCAGGAGAATGGCGTAAACCCGGGAGGCGGAGCTTGCAGTGAGCTGAGATCCGGACACTGCACTCCAGCCCGGGCGACAGAGCGAGACTCCATCTCAAAAAAAAAAAAAAAAAAAATGAAGAGAGGTAAATATTTGTAGAAACTGAGGTCTAGGAAAGCCAGGAGCTGAAGCACAAAGGGCCTTCTAGGCCATGGTTAGGATACTGGATTTCATTCCAAGTAAGATAGGAAGGCAATGAAGGTTCTGGGCATGGGAGTGAAATAATGAGCCCCATCACAGTCTCGCTACAGTGTCCTTCATCATTTTCCACCACCCTCTTAATATCATCACTCACCATCATCGATGTTACTGACCCTCAATGTATATTACAACTTCTTACATCTGACTCAGTCACTAACTGGTCACGTGGACATGTCACTTTCTTCCCCTGGCCTCCTTTTCTTCATCTGTAGAATGAGAAACTTGGACAAGATCACCCATAATTATCTTCCTGGCTTTACTGTTTTATAAGCCTAAGACTGTGCTGTCTAATACACTAGCTACTAGCTACATATGGCTAAATTTAAATCAAGTAACATTACAAATTCAGTTTCTCAGTCATGCTAGTATATACAAGTCTTTGTAGCCACATCTGGCTAGTGGCTTCTATATTAAACACTGCAGATATACAACATTTCTACTGTCAATCATCACAGAAAGTTCTACTGGACAATGCTGTACTAGCTGATTTCTGCATCTGCCTCACCTTACTCTTTCTCCATTCTCTATATTTTAACCTAGAGGTTTGTATTTTTTTATATATATTTAACCTATATAATGTTTTTAACCTCTACGAATTTTTATCTATGTGTAGATAAATTGTTTTTTTTTTACTAAATGAATATTCCATCCCTTCCCCATTGATTTAAAATAATATCAGTACATCATATAATTAAACTAGTATACATTAAATTCTATGAAGATAAAGACAGGGCCTATTTTTATTTATCACAGCACTTAGCATAAGGTCTTTAATAACTATATGTTCGGTGAATGAATATTTCCATTCTTATGGAATTCTTATACTTGGATTTGTTTCTTAACATTATATGTTTCTTCTGGCTCCATTCCACACTAACTACTGTTTTCATTCTTATAGATATATACAGCTTTTATTTTAATGTAGATTTAAGTGCTCTCCCGTTACTCTTTTTCAAAAAAAGTTCTACTTTTTACATATTAATTCCACTAATCTTAACTGGATGACCTAGAATAACATAGCTGTGGACACTCAGAATGTCCCTAAAATGGTACCTCATTATTCCCTGGAATACTATTCTTCAAAGCCCACAGAGTGCCTGGAAAAATCCCTGCCCTAGCTGACCCACACTTTAATATTCAAGACTCAACACATCTCACTCCTCAAAATCACTTTGAGCAAGAGACTTTGCCCTGTTCTGTGACTAAGACCACCTGACAACCCTCCTGGCTTGCCTTCTTTTCAAACCTAGGTCTGTGGAAAAGCTTTATTTATGCTAGTGGTTACATCTGAACATACACCTCAATCTCAATGAATCAACTTACTACAGTGAAGATTATCATATGCCAATGAGTGTATTTTTGCATCTTGAGAGCTTCTAACAGACACTAAACCCAGAGGAGGTGCCGAACTATTTCTTGAGTGAAGATAAAAATGCTGGCTGTGGAAAAAAAGATGACTAGGCTTTTGGAGACTTTTACTTGAAAGCAAGATATGAGGAACGAGTCACTGGATGAATGGAACCTTGTTAGGTTGGAGTACTTTGGAAGAAAAACAAAATGTTCGTATAACCTAAAAAATAAGATGGCATTTTAAGGAAGAGAGAAGAAATGCTTCCTTACCTTGGACATGGCTTTAAGGATTCCAGAATTTGACAGTTCTTCTGTCCTACTCCTTCAGGCTCCTCTCCCGGAGAGGGATGGTATCCTGAAAAAGTAGAGCTGGAGAAGGAAGAAAAACCATAAAATGCCAGGCCTGCCCTGCAGCTCTCAGTACCATCAGCCTAGAAACCTTTCCTTCTCTTTCTCCTTCTTTCCCCAACCTCAGGAGTCAATTAGAGATATTGCTGAGCAAGTCATTTATATCTAAATTTACAATTCTTTTGCCCACATGCTTTGGATCTTAAGGATACAACATATGGGCCAGGTGCGATGGCTCACGCCTATAATCTCAGCACTTTGGGAGGCTAAGGCAGGCGGATCACGAGGTCAGGAGATCGAGACACGAGGCCAGGAGATCGAGACCATCCTGGCTAACATGGTGAAACCCAGTCTCTACTAAAAAATACAAAAAATTAGCCGGGTGTGGTGGTGGGCGCCTGTAGTCCCAGCTACTCGGGAGGCTGAGGCAGGAGAATGGCATGAACCTGGGAAGTGGAGCTTGCAGTGAGCCAAGATCACGCCACTGCACTCCAGTCTGGGCAACAGAGCGATACTGTCTCAAAACAAACAAACAAACAAAAAAACAATATACATGTTCTGTGCTTAAGTTACCTTCCCATTTATAATTTAGAACAAAAACAGCAATTACACAATGGCATTACCAAGCAAGGATTTCTCCCTCTTTCACACACAAAGGCTCTTCATCGGAGTAATTAATTATTCAAGACATCATGGTAATAAGGAATTAAGCCAAACTGGAAACCAGGTCTAACTTTTAATTCTTTCCACCCAATCATGATGTTGAAAGGAAATATGTCCCCACCCTTTCTGCAAGGATGAGAGATAAAGTTACAAAGTAAAATTTCTCAGAGAAAGCATCTCTATACACAGAGTGAGCATCAGAGGGTCCCTGTGGTGTGGTGGACACTCCATCAAAGAGTCAAGACGGCCTACGTCAGGGCCTGGCTTATGACAACCCACAACTGAAAACTAATCTCTTGACTTTTCTGGGCAATCTCCTCAGAGAGAAAGAAGCAGAGAGGGAAGGAGGGGGCAGGCTATGAACAGTCATCCAAACCCCTATCATTAATTCTTATCCACCAGACCTCACTGTCTTAAAGAATAAAGCTATTACCTAAGAAGCAGCATAACTTAGTGGTAAGAACGACTAGGCTTAAGGATCAGAACACCTGGTCTCAAACAGCCAAACCATGATATGCTACCTCTACAACCTCTGGCAAGTTAGGAAACCACTGCAAACCTGTTTCCCTATCAGTGAAACGGTAACTATTCCCTATCAATTGTTGGGAGGATTCTGAAATGATCTACATAAAGCTTTGAGCACAGTGCTTGGTACATCCTTTCTTAAATAAATTTTCATCTTTCTGTCATTTATTTTCATAAATAGCACATGGTAGGTCTCCCATTCCTTTTTCCTGTTAAATTCCTCACATGCCCCCAGAGACTGAGAGGGATGGAAAAACTACTGTGCCAGACAACAGGCAGCCAGCGTTTTCAGGCTTAAGTCTGAGGCTCCTGTCTGTCTCTCCCTTTCCAGCTCTCTTCCCCTCTCCCTTTTTCCATCTTCTCCCTTTCATCTCCATCTCGCTGTCTCTCCACCACAACAGCAGTCTCCCAAACCCCAGAGAACACCAGCATCTCCAAGCACCCACACAGCTTCCTGCCCACAAAAATCACAGACAACAAACCACACAGTTTCTCACTCTGGCACCTCCCCTGGCAACCTATGGACATGCCCCCACATTGTAGCCCGCCCTGCTCTCACAATGGGTCATATAAGGCCATTCTGAGTCACACCGTCACACTCACTGGTGGAATGACACACAGTGCTAAGTCACACAATCTCTGTCAGTCTCACATAACACACTGTCACGCACAATCTCACTGTCACATACAATCTTAGTCCAACAACACAAACTGTTCACATAGTTTCACATAAAGTGACACACACTCACACACTGTCACACAAATTCTCACTGTCGCAGTTTCACGTGGTCCCACATCAACAGCCACACACCGTACACAACCACACATGGCCTCACACACGGTGACATGGCCTCACATACTGTGACAGTCTCACATGATCCTACACACACGGTCAAACTCTGTTCACAAAGTCACACACACTGCCATACAGTCTTACATTATCCCGCACACACAGGTCACACACACAGTGACATGGTCTTACACACTGTTCACACATGGTCTACACATAGTGACAGTTTAACACTGTCACACATTCCCAGTCTCACACATGGTGATGTGGTCTTAAACACATCCCACACGGTCCCATATACCGTCAAAGGCTCCCGCACACACAGGGACAACGGTCTCATACTGTCACACACATTCTCACACCCAGTCTCACACTGTCACACACAATCCCACATTTGTCCCACATGGTCTCACACTGACACATTCACACACGGTCTCACACACATTCTCACAGTCACACACGGTCTCACATTCTCACACAGTCACACATGGTCTCACACACGGTTCCACACTGTCAAACACATTGTCACACAGGGTTCCTTAATGTCACAACATTCTCACACACTGTCACACACGGTCCCACACACGGTGGCATGGCCGCTCCCGGCGTCAGCTCCATCCCGCGCTCCTCACCGCCTCCTCCCTCCGGTGGGCACTTCCTTCGCGCGGTCCTTGGAGGCCGGGGCTGGGCCAGGGCCCGGGCCAGGGCTCGATCCTGGCCGCCGGCCGCGCTCACAAAGGCGCCGCAGCGCTAGGGCAGGCCGCAGGGGCCGCTGGGAAATGAAGTTCAGGTCCGGCGCGGCGCAGAGGATGCTGGGATGGTGGCCGAGGGTACCGGGAGGCCGCAGGTCTCCCCGCTCAGTTGCGGGTAGTTTCTAATGCGCCGCCTTCCCTAGTAAGCCCACCTCCGCTGGACTTCAGAACCCCACTCGGACCAGCCGAACCCTCTCAGGCCGTTCGACCGCCCGTTCACCCACCCGTTCCACCTGAGGCCTGGGAGGACCCGCTCTGACTGCGCAGGCGCAGCTGGCTCGGGTCCCCAAAGGCTGCCAGGCCGGGGTGCTAGCTCGGTGACGCGCACGCGCAGTAGCCGCGTCCGAGCTCAAGCGCTCCGGGTGGGGCTGCGAGCCCAGCGCTGAGAAAAGGGAGCCTAGAGGACCGGTGTGTGGCCAGAGCCAGCTGGAGAGGGGTCCGGTAGGACGTACGTGTGATTAAGCTGTCTGGCGGCCCGGGCTTTCTCTTTCCTTTCCCTTTCTGCTTCTTCTGTCTCCGCCTGACCCTGTTTTTCATTCGCCATTTATTGAGCGCCTACTGTGTGGGGCACTGTCGTAGGCCCTGGGCACACAGCAGTGAACAATCAGACAAAATCCCCACCTCATGAAGCAGCGTTCTAATGCGGGAAGAATTCAGTAGGAAAAAATTAATAATAAAGGACACTGATGCATATTGGGAAGTAATGCGTGTTGTCAGGAAAAGCGAAGCAGAGTGTTAAGACCATTCTTTCGCCGGGCGCGGTGGCTCAAGTCTGTAATCCCAGCACTTTGGGAGGCCGAGACGGGCGGATCACGAGGTCAGGAGATCGAGACCATCCTGGCTAACGCGGTGAAACCCCGTCTCTACTAAAAAATACAAAAAACTAGCCGGGCGAGGTGGCGGGCGCCTGTAGTCCCAGCTACTCGGGAGGCTGAGGCAGGAGAATGGCGTAAACCCGGGAGGCGGAGTTTGCAGTGAGCTGAGATCCGGCCACTGCACTCCAGCCTGGGAGACAGAGCGAGACTCCCTCTGAAAAAAAAAAAAAAAAAAAAAAGACCATTCTTTCAGTTCTTCCTTCAGTTATGCCCTCTGAATCAGTTGAAAAAACAAAAAGTGCATTTTTTTTCCTATTATCTCGACAACTAATCATAACAAGACTTCTCTGACCAAATATGGGGGAGTTCCCCACGCATACCAAGCACCCGCATACCAAGCAAGCAGTGAGTTCAATGAGTTCTGCAGCGAACACCAGCTGGGTGTCCACCAGTTCAATTCCCACGCTGTCTACTTGGAGACGGGTCAGACACCTTTCGCTGAGGGCTCAGTCCCCAAGCCTGCCTCCCCCTTCCCACTAGTCACAAGTCCAGTCTCTGGAACATCTGACCCCACCAGCTTCAAATTGGGATTTTCACCACCCCCTCTTTGCAGTTCAGTATTTTGCTAGAGTGGCTCACACAACTCAGGGAACACTTATGTTCACTGGTTTATTATAAAGGATATTACAAAGGATATAGATGAAGAGATGCATAGGGCAAGGTACAGAAGAAAGGGTGTTGCACGCAGGAACCTCCACATGTTCAGCTATGTGGAAGTTCTCCAAACCCTGTCTTTTGGGAGTTTTACGGCTTCATTACATAGACAGCGTTGATTAAAATCCCCTCCTCGGCCGGGCGCGGTGGCTCAAGCCTGTAATCCCAGCACTTTGGGAGGCCGAGACGGGTGGATCACGAGGTCAGGAGATCGAGACCATCCTGGTCTACACGGTGAAACCCCGTCTCTACTAAAAATACAAAAAACTAGCCGGGCAAGATGGCGGGCGCCTGTAGTCCCAGCTACTCGGGAGGCTAAGGCGGGAGAATGGCGTGAACCCGGGAGGCGGAGTTTGTAGTGAGCTGAGATCCGGCCACTGCACTCTAGCCTGGGCGACAGAGCGAGACTCCGTCTCAAAAAAAAATAAAAAATAAATAAATAAATAAAAATAAAATCCCCTCCCCTCCTTGGGGTTGTGGGTGGGGTTGAATGTCCCAACCTTCTAGTCATGCCTTGGTCTTTCCATAACAAGTCTGCATCCTGAAACTATATAGGGGATGCCAGCTATCAGTCAACTCATTAGCAAACAAAGAGTTTTTACTCTTACTTTGTAGTTTCTAAGGATTTTAGGAGTTCTATGCTAGGAAGATCAAATATATATTTCACAATATCATACTCTCTTATTCCTATTCTTCAATGTTTTTGAAAATATTTTATAAACTCCTATCTCTAGTTCTGTCTCCCAATCCTGTACCATCCCTTCCAAAATCCTGTTATGCCCTTCAATTGTTTCATGTAATTGTCTGACCAAAGTTGCCAGTGACAAAGAGCATCATAGAAGCTGGGAATTTTATTTGAGAAAATAAAAAAAAAAAATGCAACTATGATAGCAGCAAATACTAACTGAAACTTCTTTTTTTTTTTTTTTTGAGAGGGAGTCTTGCTCTGTTGCCAGGCTGGAGTGCAGTGTTGCTATCTCAGCTCAATGCAACCTCCGCCTCCTGGGTTCAAACGATTCCCCTGTCTCGGTCTCGCAAGTAGCTGGGATTACAGGCACACGCCACCATGCGTGGCTAATTTTTTTTTTTTTTTGAGATGGAGTCTTGCTTTGTCACCCAGGCTGGAGTGCAGTGGCGCGATCTCAGCTCACTGCAATCTCCACCTCCCAGGTTCATACCATTCTTCTGCCTCAGCCTCCTGGGTAGGTGGGGGACTACAGGCACGTGCCACCATACCTGGCTAATTTTTTTGTATTTTTAATAGAAACGGGGTTTCACTGTGTTAGCCAGGATGGTCTCGATCTCCTGACCTCGTGATCTGCCAGCCTCGGCCTCCCAAAGTGCTGGGATTACAGGCCTGAGCCATGGAGCCCAGCTGAAACATTGTTTGTAATAAAATGTTGAACATAAACAAAATGGCTACTATCGTGGGTAGCAACTAGATGGGGCCTGTATCAAAGGCGGTAAAGAAGACAGTCTCTTATTTACCAGGACAGTTGTAAAGAAAGGCAGATGTATTAGAGAAAGTATGAAAATATATTGCAAGGTTGCAACGGGCAGCTCAGCAGAGGAGCTGTCTGCAAAGAGGCAGGAGCTGGAAGGGTTTTACCGGGTCATACTGGAGGGAGCTATGAGGAATGAGGTCATTGTGACCTCAGGTTGTTTGATTAGCCATCTCTCAGAACAATTGTTCATTGTTCTTCCCCACCTGGGGCCCCTTCCTCATTGCTGTTTACTTACCAGACTCCACAGCTACAAGTAGAAGAATGGTCAAATAAATAACAGTACCTTGTCTCAAAAAAAAAAAAAAATTTGCTGCCTCAAAAGAAGTAGCACTCTAACATAAATTTTCTCAGCAAGGCAATTTTACTTCTGTAGAAGGGTGCATCTTGTGGATGGAGCAATGGTGAGAGCACACCTGAACAAGGGAGGGGAAGGGGTTCTTATCCCTGATGTAGGTAGCCCCTACTGCTGCATCATTCCCCTACTGGCTAGGGTTGGACCACACAGTCTAAGCTAATTCTGATGGGCCATTTTAAAGACAGCAGGGGTAAGAGCCAGAGTGGTGGAGTGAGCAGTTTTGGCAGGAAAGACTGTTATGGAACAGGTGACTAAAGGTGACTTAGGTTAGAGTGGGTGACCGGGGTGACTCAGGATGGAGCAGGTGACCAGGGGAGCAGATGTGAACTAGTGATCAGAACTGGCAGGGAGGTTCTTTACTGAAACTAGGGGCAAGGAGATGAAGAGAATGAGGAAGTTAAACTTTAAAATGGAGAACAAAGACCTGAACATACTGACTCTTTGAAGAGAAACTTAGAACTCACTGTCTTGAACAAAATTATGATTGATATCTTCCCCTCGCTTTTTCAAACCAGACAGACAAGACGTGTTTAAAATAAGGCATCAGTAAACTTCCAGGTTTTGGCAGTCTTTTTGACATTTCACAGATGCGTGAAGAGAGTAGGCATCTTTACGAAACCACCTTTGCAAAGACTGTATCAGTGAGAAGAATTATTACAGTAAACTGAGCTAACCCATCTATCTTGCCTTTCCCTTAATTATTCCTGGGCTATAGGGCTGAGCTAACTTTGGAACACACTTACGCTATAGTTTAAATAACAGGCTTTGCCCAAAACTCAACTGCTTTTGTAAAGCGAATGGGAGCCATCCATCTGAGAGGAGAGGAGGATGGGTCCTGCTAAGGTGGTGCCATTATTCAACTGTCAGCCATTATTCCAAAGGTTTTAAGATATGCAACTTCCCCAATTACTACTGCAAATAACATCACCACTGTAGAACCTCAGATTGGCCTTTTGAGATATCTTTTCGGGTTTTTTCATGTCTGACACCCATGGCTCCACCTGGACCTGATGGTTCCATTTGGACTAACCAACCCAGCTCCCGTGGTACCACCCAGCAGCAATTCAGCCCACACAAGGAGAGCTTTGACCCCCTATGATTTCATCTCCAGCCCAACGAATCAGCAGCAAGCACCTGTTACCTGGCCACCCCCACCCCTTCCCCCAAACTGACTTTGAAAAACCTCTAATATAAGAGCTTTGGATGAGATGATTTGAGTACGAACTCCATTTCTCATGTGGCGTGGCCAGCCTCATGTCTGTTAACCTCTTTCTCTACTACAATGCCATGGTCTTTTTTTACGCAGTCAGCACGAAGAACCCCTTGGGCAGTGGTTACATTTAGCCGAGGAGGCTAGATGGTAACATTTTTTATTTTTAGCCATTATCTCTTAAGCTTCTCCTTTTGGCAGAACCTTCTACAAAGCTTGGTGAGAGTCACGAAGTAAACTTTGATTTGCCTAAAAACCACATTTATTCTTTGTCTCAGGTGAGCAGCAACTATTTGGGCTGGTGGTGCAGAGATAAAAGAACTTACCAAGATGGTTGTGGGTAAAGAAAGACAGATTTATTAAAGACAGTATGAAAGTATGTTATCAGGGAGCGACAGGCAGAATCAGCAGAAGAGGAGCTGACTGCAAGGAAACAAAGGCTTGCTGGAGATTTTATAGGATGGTTCCTGGGCTGATTGATAATGCCAAGGCAGCAGGGAGCTAACCTGCATTTTTCTGTCACCCAAGGTGTTTGATGATAAATGTTTGCGTGTGTTTGATGATAAGCAGGAAGTTTGTGAGTTATGTTCATGATTTGCTCAGGAGGACTATATGTCTTGGGCCATAAAGAAATGCAAGCCTATAGCGTATCTGCTTCCTTTTTTTGTTTATATATCCTGGACCATGAAGAAAATGCAGATCTATAGCTTATTTGCTTTATCTCTTTGCTTTCTGCTGGTCCCACCAGCCTGACTCCTTTTCCCTAAGTAGGAATCCACATTCTTCCTAATGGGTAATCAGCAGACATACGTCTACCTAGCACACCTAAGTTTAACATAATTATCTAAATGCAAAATCTTGAGGAATAAAGACAAAAAAACCCTCTACCAGGCACAGTGGCTCATGCCTGTAATCCCAAGTGACATAGGAGTTTAAAAGAAATTATTTAGGCAGATAGGGTAAGGAAATCCTCGGTACGGTTTTCCTTTTAATGAAAAGCAGCCCCCGAATCATTTCTTTTCTAACAAAGAGCAGCCTGAAAAATCAAGCCGCAGACATAGATAAGCAAGCTGGAAGCTTGCACGATGAATGCCGGCAGCTGTGCCAACAGGAAAAAGGTACCTGGGGGTCAGGCATGTCCAACATGGCAGCTCCATCTTCCCTTTTGTCAACCAAAAGGGAAGTATACAGTAAGGAACAGACAGCATGGCCCTGGCCAGGTAGGGACCCCATCTGCATAATAAAAGATTAGGGTGGGACAGCCAGCTTCTGATTGGCACACCTGGTCCAACCAATCTTTGGGGCCTATGTAAATCAGACACCACCTCCTACAAAACCCCGTCTATAAAACCTCGTGCCCTGTGGAAGACCTACCTGGGAGCCCTTCTCTCTCTGCAGGAGCTAGAGCTATTCTCTTTTCTCTTTTGCCTATTCTCTTTTCTCTTTCGCCTATTAAACCTCTGCTCTTAAACTCACTTCTTGTGTGTCTGCGTCCTCGATTCCCTTGGCATGAGACAACGAACCTCAGGTATTTACCCTAGACAACGATGCAGCTTCATCAGCATTTTGGGAGGCTGAGGCAAGATGAGCCTCCCATCTCATCAAGTGAGATGATTCCTCACTTGAGCTCAGGAATTCAAGACCAGCCTGGGCAATACAGTGAGACCCCCCATCTCTAAAAAAAAAAAAAAAGAAAGAAAAGAAAAATTAGCTGGTGTAGTGGCACGCACCTGTGTTCTCAGCTACTTGGGAGGCTGAGGTAGGAGGATTGCTTAAGCCCAGGAGGTTGAGCCTGCAGTAAGCCGTATTTGTGCCACTGTGGCAAGCCAGATCTCACACAAGCTGAACAGGCAGGCCTCCCTAACAACTGTTCCAGCATTGACTAAATGGTTAGGTTAAATATTAAAGGCTGAGAGAGCCAGTGCCCTAACACAAAGGCTGCTGATTTGAAGCATGACAAGATAATGAAGGAATGGTCACACTCCTCATCCCAGGATCCATTTAGGATTAAACAAGGTTTATTGAGGGTCTAAAGGCACTCCCCAGACTTCCATAACTTAGTAGGAGACAAGGTAAGGGTAATCACCTTTGGCACTTGGACCCAACTACAGTAAGTAAAATTACTGAGGCTCTGGAGGAAGGTTCCCAAGACTCAGACCTTAGTTATAGATTAGAAGAAATTAATCACTTATATCTTTAGATGAATGCACACTTACATGTAGACATATAGCTTAGAAGGTGGATAAGCACTGGAAAACTTTGTAATTTTGAGTTGTCTGGCAATATTTTTCTGGCCCTCTCCCTGTACCCGGTTACAGAAATAAAACTCTCTTCTTTCACATCAACATCTTGTTATTGGGCTGCGAGAATAAGCAGCCTGGCCCTCGGTTCAGTGCAGGAACACCACTGCATACCAGCTTGGGTGACAGAGTGAGACCTTGTCTCTTAAAAAAAGTCCTCAGAGGCCGGGCACGGTGGCTCATGCCTATAATCCCAGCACTCTGGGAGGCCGAAGCAGGCGGAACATGAGGTCAGGAGATGGAGACCATCCTGGCCAAGATGGTGAAACCCCGTCTCTACTAAAAATACAAAAAATCAGCTGGACATGGTGGCGGACACCTGTAGTCCCAGCTACTTGGGAGGCTGAGGCAGGAGAATGGCGGGAACCCAGGAGGCAGAGCTTGCAGTGAGCGGAGATCGCGCCACTGCACTCTGGCCTGGGTGACAAAGCGAGACTCCGTCTCAAAAAAAAAAAAAGTCCTCAGATAGAGAAGGCCACACATATTTTATCCTCAGTTGTCACAAGGAAGATGCAATACATTTATTTTTCTCCTGGATTAGTACTGGAGAAAAGCCTTTTATCCTTTTTCTTTCTTGGCTATGGATGTCCAGTTGCTGCAGCACTGTTTGTTGAAAAGGTTATACTTCCTCCATGGAAATTTATTATTATTATAGTGCACAGATTGTAGGTCAGAAAAATTGGGGGTGGTACCCAAGTTCATTCAGAGAGTAAGTAGCTAAGATTGGGTTAGAGCCCACTTTGTCGTTGTGTGATTCCTTGCTTGGATTACTATGCACAACAGAATATGGCCCACCTCCCCACAGTTGATCTCATTCGAGTGATAATGGGTGATCTTGAAATAGAAGGAATCTGGCAGAAGGATGGATATGGCTGGGTGGGGCAGGGTGGTGGGTAACAGGAGAGGGAGCTGCTGGAGTAACTCTGCATGTGCTTTGGCACAGGAATGTGTACTGGGAAGTGGCTGACTAAAGACCTATGGATTCCATGGAATGGAGAGGCCAGCTCAGAGCATTCTCACACTCTTAAAAGGAAGAAACTGGAAGCCACCTGCTAAGTGGACCCTGAATGATCCCTGCCTCCTAGTATGTATACTCTTGTGTAGCCTCCACCTACTTAGACTCACAGCTGATTTTGTGACCAAGCGTATAATGGTGTATGACTTCAGAGGCTTGGTTCAGAGTCAGAAGTGGCCATTTCATCATCTTCTAAATTTCTCTCTGGCAGATTAATAAATGTGAGAAAGTAAAAATGGTATAGAAGAAAGCCTTAGAGATGGCTGGCTTTGCACCTGTTTGGTCCTTTTCCTTCCTTTCCTCCATAAGCAAATACTGACGCATGTACATATAGACACACTCACACAGTGGGATGTTAAAGGGAAACTAGAGCCACTTGCCCCTTCCCAAGATCAGAGAACCTACGAAAGATGATGACTTTTTGCATCTACCTTCTGCTCTTGAACTCACAACACTGTCCTGAACCACAAATAAGGTCAAGTAGGATAAATCTACAACTGTCTCCTCGACTCTCTGCTCACAAGTGTGAAATTCAACCATCTTTGCGGAAGTTGTCTCTTAACCAACCTCTGAGCTTTGCTTCTATTATTACATCATTTTATTTGACCCTCAGGACAAAACTGCAAGCCCAGCATTACATTCTTCCTTTTATGGACAAAACGAAACAAAACAAAACAAAACTGAGATAGGCATGAAGAAACTAATAAATGGCTGAAATGGCATTTGAATCCACACCTGTCTAACTCTAAAAGTGTGCTTTCTACCACATCACTGTGCCTGCAAGGAAAATACACCCTCTACCCTCTCCTGAATAATGTGTAAAGAGGCAATATGGTGTGTTTTGGAAAAAGCATCTTTGCAGAAAGAAAGCATTAGTTTCAGTCACATCATCATCCCTATCCAGCAGCAGTAGCATTATTTTACACATATTCGCTCAGTTACTCCTCCCAAACAACTCGATGTGTTAGATGCTATAATCATCCTCACTTTCAAATGTAGAGACCCAGGCACATCTCTAAGACTAGAGTTCGGCCGGGCGCGGTGGCTCAAGCCTGTAATCCCAGCACTTTGGGAGGCCGAGACGGGCGGATTACGAGGTCAGAAGATCGAGACCATCCTGGCTAACACGGTGAAACCCCGTCTCTACTTAAAAAATACAAAACAAAACACTAGCCGGGAGAGGTGGCCGGCGCCTGTAGTCCCAGCTACTCGGGAGGCTGAGGCAGGAGAATGGCATAAACCCGGGAGGCGAAGCTTGCAGTGAGCTGAGATCCGGCCACTGCACTCCAGCCTGGGTGGCAGAGCGAGACTCTGTCTCAAAAAAAAAAAAAAAAAAAGACTAGAGTTCAGGCATTCTGGCTCCAGTCTCAGAGATGGTTAAGGGTTCACACTCTTACCCACTTATTACACCATAGAGCTCACCAGGTCTGAGGGAAACAGGATCAAATCTAAAGACAGAGGAACTCAGGACTCCCGGCCTGACTCAAGGACAAACTGTTCCATCTCGGACAGGGAGGGCTTCCTCATTCTGAGACCCAGAATAACACGTCCTGACCGGCATCTGGCACTCGGGACTCCCCATCGTACTGGACCACACTGGCTTGGGATGTGTAAAGTCCTGGGCTTCTCACACGTGATGGCACCAAAGCCGCCTAAAAACAAGAGAGAATTAACACCTACCTGTGGCGGTCTGGTATTTGGCCAAGAGATGCCGCCCCATAAAACTTTACATCTTTATAACGTTTTTATTTTGCGTTTTCCTTCATAACCCACATTTAATTCGCCATATATGTAATGTTTAAAATAAGTTACCAGATAAACTCTTACGCTTCCAACTTTAAGGCTCCTTCCAAACCTTCTGGTAAAACTGCTGTTCCACGGAAATGGGAACTTAACGGATGAGGGAATCTTCCACAGCCGCACACAATTGTGTATCTGCCGCTAAACGGTCCCAGTCACACATTCAGCGACCCACGCGGAGTCAGAAGCGACCACCACACACCCTCACAACAATCACGCACACACAGTGACAGCCCCTTGCCCACTTGGTCAGTCGCGCACAATCTCTCGCTAGAGAATCACACGCAGATAGCACAGCACCAAGAACCCCCAGGAAGAGACCCAGGGACTCGAACACACAACGCTCTCCCGCACGCAGGGCAGGCACGCCTGCGCGCGCCTCACCTCGAAACATCGCGAGATCCGGTTTCAAGGCCGGGCAGCTGCCTTCACGCCTAGAGACTATGTTTCCCAGAAGTCACTGCGGCGCCGGCCCTATCATGGCGCAGCATCGCTGTGCTTTGTGCGTCTGCGCCATCTTCCGGCTGCGCACGGCGAATCCGCCGGTACCGTGGTGGAAGCGCGCCGTGGGCTGCTGGGGGCGCGGCCGCGGTGGCATTTGGACCCGAGGAGGCGGCAGGTGAGGGGCTCCGGAGCTTTCCAGGTGCTCTGGGGTCCAGCAGGAGCTGGTGCCGCGGCCAGGCGGGTCTCAGGCCTGAGAAGAACTGAGACTTCTCGCCCCATCGTCGCTCTGTGGCTTTACCGGCGTGAGACTACATTTCCCGCCGGCCCTCGCGGCGCGCGGCGGCTGGCGCCCCCTTTCTGCGTCCGGCCTCATAGGCCAGGTGCATGGACCCCTTAGGTGGGTGCGCAGGGGTCTCCGACCCCCTGAGATTGCGGATGTTTTGCATTCACTGTTATGCGTGCTTTTTTTTTTTTTTTTTTTAAATCTGAGAGGAAATCTTGTTTGATGAGGTTCTCAGAGAGTTGCAAGACCCCAAAAGATTTAGAACCGCTAGTTTAGAAAAACTTATACTTGGAAACATTTTATATGACCTTGTTCAAATTCTGTGTCCAGCAATGGAGAAACACTTGAGTGAATCACAGGCCATCCTGTGTAAATAGGATATGGTGCAGTTAATACAAATAATGCTTATAAAAGTGGTCATAATAAAGAAAAGCTGCCTGTTACATCATATTAAGCAACATTCATAATTATTTCACTTACAAGTTACTTAGAACCAAGTGTTTGTAATGCGATAGGCACTTTATATACTCCTTTACAAAATACTTCTTGTTTAACAATGAGCTCAAGAAGTGGTTAAATGATAACACTGCAAATACTTGGGTGTTTTTCCTTCCAGTTTTTTTGTTTTGTTTTGTTTTTAGCCTGTGTTTTAGTGAGTTTGACTTTTCTTGCTGAATGTTCTCAGAGGATCCAGTAATTAATATCTTTGCTTGTCAGTTTTTGATAGTCATTTTAGATAGTCAGTTGGCATCGCATTATATGGCTGTGCCAAAAATGATTCAACCACTTGCCTACTTGTGGACTGGCTTACTTATGTACTAATTTTCAGTTCTATTATTTAGCAAATATTATTGGGCCTGCAGCTTTGTGCACTGCTGTGTCTCTGTGGAAGGATACATTTATGTGCTGATAATGGAGCACTGGGCGTACTGCGTGTGATTTGTCTCACTGTTCCTTGCAAGTCTATCCCATTTGTTGATGCAAGGCATGCTCCATGAAGTGGCGTCCACAAAGCCTCAGTTTGGGCTGTAAAGGTTTTTGTGGCCGGGCGCGGTGGCTCAAGCCTGTAATCCCAGCACTTTGGGAGGCCGAGACGGGCGGATCACGAGGTCAGGAGATCGAGAGCATCCTGGCTAACATGGTGAAACCCCGTCTCTACTAAAAAATACAAAAAATTAGCCAAGCGAGGTGGTGGTCGCCTGTAGTCCCAGCTACTCGGGAGGCTGAGGCAGGAGAATGGCGTGAACCCGGGAG
>NC_045454.1:2799074-2856978 GCF_002776525.5 Piliocolobus tephrosceles | reverse complement strand
GGGCGCGCCCACAAACCCTCGGCGGGGGGGGACAGAGAAGGCTCCGACAAAAAAAAAAAAAAAAAAAAAAAAAAGGTTTTTGTAAATTCGGCAATTGGGAAAAGAGCCAGGTAGACTTTCGAAGGTGTTACATTTGCTGCAGGAAAGAGTTAAATGGCCTAGTCCTGGAAAGGCTTTATTCTAGGCTGGGGCTATGCAAATTATGCAGGCCTTCTATGCTTCCTGGCTTGAGGGAAGCCTTCCTTGTCCTTGAGGTAACTTGTGGGTCTCAGTCACTAGAACAGCCCACAGCATCCCCGTCTCAGTCTTGCATCTGCAACAAAACAGAACCACTGGATGTTTAGGGGAAATGGGAGGGAACGGACCACTGGTTTCCCTTTGCCTTGCAGCAGCTACAGCTGGTTTCCTGGGGTTGGGTGAGGATCCCTTTGTTCCCCTCCCCCATCCATTTTCTTGGTGGGCAGAGGGGCAAGCAAGTGGGAACTTGTAACTTTGGCATTCTAGGAGCTGTGAGGCAAGCCTAGCCTCTCATATTTGCTCTTTCCTCCCCCAGCTCTGCCATCGCAGGACTCTGCCCTTCCCCAAGAGAGGAACCAGGAGGAGGACCTATCAGCCCTTGAAATTCTAAAAGTCATGTCCTTTGTGAGTTTTAAAATCCCACAAATATTTGCTTTCCTTATCTTGAAACTTTCCACCGGGGTTCCATCCAGGAATTTGGTTCTCAGACTTTCCCATTTTAGGGATTAAAAGGACCAGGCAGGAGTCCCCTCTCCCGTTGTTCTCTCCTCTCTGACAAATGCCCACAGATTTATTCTCTATAGCATTCTGCATCTCCTGATGGTTTTCGTCTGCTAGGAGGAGAAACTCATTTCCCTGTATGAAAGAGAGCATCCTTTGTAAGAACTGAAGTTTGAAGAGATGGAAATGAACGCTTAGGAGCAATCGCATATAGAAAAGCAGGGGAGGTGGTGTTGGTTGGTTTCAATTTCAGCGCATGGTACAGTGTCCTGCTTTGGGAGTGATTAATGATTGGATATGTAATTGAGGTTTGGCTGGGAATCCATCAAGATTCGATGCCAGAGTTAAAGTCTAGTTTGATGTTGAACAGAGCATTTGAATCTGGGACATCCTCCATTAGTTTCTTTAGCTTAAGAGCAAGAAAAGTACAGAGCTGAGGATGGTGAGTGATACAGAAAGTGAGAGGATCGGCTAGGTGGGTGAGTGGTCAGGGCTTGGAAAAACCTTAGAGATCTGATCCAACCTTGGGATCCAAAATAAGAGGATGTTTGGGTCATTCATTTCACTTGATAGAAAATTGTACACTCAATAAAAGTGATCCCCCTGGTTTTTCCCATGAAGAAAAATGCTTGTGTTATGTTCCAACATAGTGATGAACTTTCATCTCCAAGAAATTCTTGACTTATATGAAAATCTTGTATCTAAGATAGACAACATGTTTCCATAATTTAAAAAAATAAAATAGTTGGGGAAAATCCATCAGAAATATTTTTTATTGTTATTGTTATTCCAAAAGATAGAAATGATAGGTCTCACCTTGAGAATTTATTGTATGCCAAGTACAGAGTGGGCAGTGTGCTTTATTACACTGTTTCTTAAAATAAGGAAAACTCCGTTTAGCTTGATTTTAATTTTCATCCCAGACCTGTACACAGAGCTTTGATTTGCAGTTAAAAGGGAGTGTTGGCCGGGCGCGGTGGCTCAAGCCTGTAATCCCAGCACTTTGGGAGGCCGAGATGGGCGGATCACGAGGTCAGGAGATAGAGACCATCCTGGCTAACACGGTGAAACCCTGTCTCTACTAAAAAAAAAATACAAAAAACTAGCCGGGCGTGGTGGTGGGTGCCTGTAGTCCCAGCTACTCGGGAGGCTGAGGCAGGAGAATGGCGTAAACCTGGGAGGCGGAGCTTTCAGTGAGCTGAGATCCGGCCACTGCACTCCAGCCTGGGTGACAGAGCAAGACTCCGTCTCAAAAAAAAAAAGGGAGTGTTTGAGAACATTTGAACATTCTGTTTTACTCATACCCATTTCTTCTGTCACTTTTCACATTCGGTCCCACCCTTCTTGTTCAACAAAACAACCCCCCTCCTGCAAAGACCTGCCCCACCTCCTATCATCCCACTGTGAACCATTGGAATACATATATATCATACATGCCTGCCATTCCAGGGGTCAGAATTGTTCAGGGATGTGGCTATAGTCTTCTCCCAAGAAGAATGGCAGTGTCTGGCACCTGCTCAGAGGGATTTGTACAGAGACGTGATGTTGGAGACCTACAGCAACCTGGTCTCACTGGGTAAGGTGATCTCGTCTGTTAGTTTGGAGGTTATCCTTGGGCATGTTCCTTCCTGGACAGTTTTTGGGTGCTTTTCAGTCTTATGACTGGTCATTTTTGAGGGGTTAAAGGGCAGCGCTGTCAGCTGAAGCTGCATCTTCCCCTGCCCTCAGGCAGTTGTACCATCTTCCTCTGGCACTTCCTGCAACTGCCTCTCCTGCTTGATGACCAGGTCCTGGATCTGAATTCTGGGGCCCCCACACCATAACCAGGTGACATGTTTCTTCTCATCTCCAGGTCTTGCCATTTCCAAGCCCGATGTGATCTCCTTCCTAGAGCAAGGCAAAGAGCCCTGGATGGTGGAGAGGGTGGTGTCTGGAGGTCTGTGCCCAGGTGAGTGAGGTATCAATGGGAAGGGAGTAGCCACTGCAGGTATCAGGTCAGCTGGAAGTAGCCCTTTGTCTTAGAAAATCTTCCCCGCAGGTTGCTACATTCAAAGCTTATGTCTTAAGTGTTGTCATCCTCTCCTCCCAACCTCCATTCTCTGAAAGGCCCCAGTGTGTGTTGTCCCACTCTATGTGTTCATGTGTTCTCATCATTTAGCTCCCACTTATAAGTGAGAACATGCAGTTTTTGGTTTTCTGCTCCTGTGTTAGTTTGCTTAGGATAATGGCTTCCAGCTCCATCCATGTCCCTGCACAGGACATGATCTTGTCCTTTGACCATTTTTCTAAAGGAATGTGTATCGGTTTGTTTGAATTTTGGAGAGTCAGTTAACAAGTACTTACAAGCTTTTATTAGGCACCATGGAATATGTCACAGTATACATTGATGAGGCAGGCAGACATCATCCTTGCTTTCAAGGAACTTACACTGCAGTGGGAAAATAGACATGAAATCATACAGACACATGGACATGAGCTAATATGTGAAAGAAAAAGAACAGGTTGAGTCAGGGTCCAATGGCCTCTTCAAGGATAAGGCGTTTCAGTTGAGACATGGAAGGTGTGATGTAGCTGGGGAATACCAGTTGCAGCCAGTGTGAAGGACCTGAGCAGGGAGCCCTTGGTACCTCTGAGATAATGGATGGCCTCTGTGGCTGAGGTCAGTGAACAAAGGGAGGAACACAAAGAAATACCCTGGGGCCGGGCATTGTGGCTCATGCTTATAATCCCAGCACTTTGGGAGGCTGAGGCGGGCAAATCACTTGCCTAGCCGGGCCAACGTGGTGAAACCTCATCCCTACTAAAATCACAAAAATTAGCCTGGTGTGGTGGCACATGCCTGTAATCCCAGCTACTTGGGAGGTTGAAGCATTGTTTGAACATGGGAAGTGGAGATTGCAGTGAGCCGAGATCGAATTACTGCACTCCAGCGGGGGCAACAGAGAGAGACTCTGTCTCCAAAAGAAAAAAAAAAAGATAAGCTAGGAAACGCAACCACATTAAGAAGTTTGGGCTGTGCACTGTGGGCAGAGGGAAAGCAGTGTAGAAATAGAGCCAAGCCATGATTTTATGGTCCACCTTGAGAGGATATTAACTATTGTGCTTCTCACGTATTATTCACCTGCTAGTTTCAGAAGTCATTGATAGTTTTCCCTTGGATCAGATATGATTAATAGTTACAAAATAGTGATTTTTTAAAACCTTTATTCTTCTTTATTAGATCACATACTCCTGTAAAGAAGAGCTTTCTCCCTTTCACCAGTTGTTTCTTCATTTATATCATATGGATTAATAGTAGGTGGCGTATTTTTTCTCATCTCCAGGTCGGAATAAAATAAATCTTATTTTATCTGGTAACAGATGATTACCCATTATCATTATTTATCACAACATTCATGTTTTTCCAAATTTGGCCAGTGACACCCTTTCAGACTGGCTCTTGGGCTCTTTGGACATAATCTCCCCCACCTTTTTTTTATAAGCACGTGTTTAACTTTTTTAGTTTTAACAATTCAGTAAAAGCTAGTCAACATTAGTACAGAACAAGTCCACACAGTTGACAGCCACGTACATAAATGCAAGAATACCAAACCTCACACGAACCAAAAAGTATCAGCTCTGACAATGTTGACTATTTAGCTGTGACTAGTAGGTCATAAATCTTCGCCTGAGCAAGGTACACATGCAAATGTTTTTTACAACAAGATTAAAACAAGAATTTTATGTTTCTAAAAGGAGAAGCATAAAAGTCAGTGTGTCGAAGAACATAAGGATGTGATAGAAAAGAGATTTGAGCCGGGTGCAGTGGCTCATGCCTGTAATCCCAGCACTTTGGGAGGCCGAGGCGGGCGGATCACCAGGTCAGGAGATTGAGACCATCCTGACTAACACGGTGAAACCCCGTCTCTACTAAAAATCAAAATAATAGCCAGGTGTGCTGGTGGGCGCCTGTAGTCCCAGCTACTCAGGAGCCTGAGGCAGGAGAATGGCGTGAACCCGGGAGACGGAGCTTGCAGTGAGCTGAGATTGCACCACTGCACTCCAGTGTGGGAGACAGCGAGACTCCATCTCGGAAAAAAAAAGGAGATTTGAGTGGGCACAAAGTTAGTGCGTGTTAATACTTTTACATATAAGAATGTGATAGAAAAGAGATTTGAGTGGGCACAAAGTTACTACATCATGTTAATACTTTGACATATTAAAATCCCTCTGCAGCCAGGCGCAGTGACTGACGCCTGTAGTCCCAGCTACTCAGAAGGCTGAGAGAGGAGGAAGACCTAAGCCTAGGAGTTTGAGGTTATAGTATTACTGTGATTGTGCCTCTGCACTCCAGCCTGGGCAACAGAATGAGACCCCATCTCTCAAAAAAAAAAAAAAAAAAGAAAAATATTTTGGAAGCAAACTTTATATAGAATGTTTGTATATAGGTTTTTTTTAAAAGTCATCAGTGTCATCAGTAAACTAAAATGAAGATTGTGCTTTTGTCTCCAAACTGATTGTAATATTTTTGAGTCGAGTCAAAACATCTCAGAAACATCCAGTTACTGTTGATGACAATGAATGTGACATGCTGACAGAATTTAAGAGGGTACAATTTTTCACTGGTGAGAGCCGAAAAAGCTTGGTAATTTTCAGTAATGTTGGGGTCACTACAGTGAATAGATCTGCAAAACGACATATCTTAAATCCAGACAAATGTTATGAATACTGGTTCTGTTTAATAAATGACCAATGTTTGTATAAAAATACTTAACGTAGAATTCTCTTCTGCTCTTTCACCCTCAATAAATGCTATAAAGTGCATTCACAAAGAGCCATATTAAGATAAAGCTGCTGCACAAAAGATCCCCACTCATATGTACTGAAATGAGTAGGATCACACTGGAGTTTAATTGTGCACACTTTATATACCAGTATAGCAGCATCCTTAGCCAGAAGTCTCAACAGAATTATCATGAACGTGTTTAAGGGTTATGTACATATATCAATTTAAAGTATTAAAAGGTACATTTGAACTGAATGGCAACATTTAAATATCCTTGTTAGCACATCAACTTGAGTCTTTCTATGATGTATGATTCAGCAAATTAGGACAGAATCAAAGTCTCATCAAAAAGTCCTTTGAGACTGGGCATGGTGGCTTACGCCTGTAATCCCAGCAGTTTGGGAGACCAAGGCAGGCGGATTGCTTGAGCCCAGGAGTTTGAGACCATCCTGGGCAATATGGCGAAACCTCATCTTTACAAAAAAATACAAAAATTAGCTGAGCACGGTGGTGCCCACCTGTAGTCTCAGCTACTTGGGGGCCTGAGGCAGGAGGATCGCTTGAGCTCCAGGAGGTTGAGGCTGCAGTGAGCCGAGATCATGCCACTGCACTCCAGCTTGGGTGACAAAGTGAGAACCTGTCAAAAAAAAAAAAAAAAAAAGAAAAATGTACCTTGTTCATTTACAAAAGTGTAAATCAAAAATTACCTGCTGAATTAGACAGCAGATAGCCCCTTTTCTATAACTGTATACTGTTGTTATTAACATAATGTGGTTCAAATGGTTACTGTGGAAACAAGCAGAGAAAAATTCAGAAGTGGTAAATGTTCCCCCTTTGAGCAAACAATATCTAGGTATGATAAACAGGCAGGTTCATAATAAATCACTGAAAGGACAGTTGAATTCTAGCTGTCTTCATGTACCACAAAGTTAGGGAAGATATGAGGATGTGTTCGCATCACTGGAGTGACCAAAAATCAACATTTTACTGCTGTCCCAAACTATTAGTAGTTTGTCCCTAATTATTAGCTTTTGAGTTTGGTGTATTTATTTAAATGTCCAAATTATGCTAAACATCAAGCACCTGTTAGAAGTGGAAAATAAAATATTTTAATGCTAAGACTATACGTAAGATTTTTAGGTGTTGTTTCATTGGTTGCACGAAACAGTGACTTCTGCCCAAATAACTTTAAAATACTGTGTCAGATTTTGTAAAGAAATGTGAAAACATAGAAAACATCATTATTTTTGCTATTTTGCAACCTTACAAGTTAAATAGAAGCAAGAAGTTCGAAATTTATGACTGGTAGTACTATCTTTGGAAAGTTATATAATAGTATTTAATCAGGAATGGCTTTATTTACAGGAGTAGAAATGTGTTCGTGGAATAAATAACACTATACCCTGCTGTAAATCAACAGAGCTCAACTGTGCAAGGTGGATGTGGTAGAGAAAATGGCATTTTGGAGAAAAGAGTGCTTTAAAAAGACACTTCCTTGGAAGCAGCCAAGATTTTTTTTACATTGCCAAAAAGACCAAGTAATACGTGTTCACTTTAATTCCTACAACCAAAAGCCCAGTTAGGCAGTTAGCTTGTCTCAAATGTGTTTTGTTCTGTACACCAGGTTGGCTTTAATATTCCGCGGTCCACTGCAGTTTCTTGGTTTTCCTTTTTCTGTAAGATGGCTGCCACATGTCCCAACCATTGAGTAGATCCATGCCCTCATAGGTAGATAGGTGGCTGTGTTTGGAAACTCTCTCACTAGCTGAGTTGTTAGACCACAGGAGAGACCCGTAACCTTCCTCTTGAACAGCCAAACACAACGTCTGAAAAAAATACCTTTGTGTACTCTTTACATAGTCTTGTTCTTACAATGTCATGTGTATACACTATAGTTGTGGCACAAGTCTTTGAGGTGACAGCAGCCAGCATTATTCCCACAAAACCCAATGTTTCTTTCACAGTCTTTATCGTCTTCCATTGTAGAAGCAATCTTATATTCCAGTAATTTTAGCTTAATATTTTCACAAATAACAAAATGAATAATAGTATCTGGTCTGCCACCGTATGAAACCTGTATGTGCCTATATGGTCCTCCAAGGCTGTCTGTTCCATACACGCCATGAATACATTCAAAAGCATCCATTCATTTTCTCTCATGGCTCCTTGTGTCAAGCTCTATCTGAATCTCTTTAAGTCAACTGGGGTTAGTTGCTATAAGTACAGTAAAACCTGCCACTGTAGCTGAAATCATGGACCAGATAGAATCACAGTCCCTTATACCATTCAACTTTTTCATGCGGTTTGAATAATTAGCAAAGCATGTTGCTCTAGAAGGACCCACCCTCCATCAACTGGCCTAATCCTCTAAACAAGGAACAAAGCCTTTCTTTTTCCAAAGTCACCTTTAAGAAACAGGTTCAGGTAAATAAATGACATTTAAGAAATTTAAGAAATGTCATTCAGTTGACAATGGGCTTCAGCCCTGGTGTTCAGCTATACTTCAGATATAAAAAACACCATGGTGTTCAGCTAAACTTCAGATATAAGAAGCTTCACAAAAGAATACAGCAGCCATGTCATTCTAACTTCTAGCAGACATGAGACTAGCTGCCACTGTACCAGCATGTTCCTCTGGCTCATTCTCCTGCATGTCTTCCAGGCGCTGAGGCAGGTTGCAGATCCAACCACACACTTCCTCCATCACTTTTATTTTTATTTTTTTAAACTGCAGTAAAATACAAGATTTACCATGCTCACCATTTTCAAGTATACAGTTTAGTAGTATTAAGTACATTCACACTGTTGTGCAACCATCATCACTGTCCATCTCCAGAACTCTTCATCTGGAAATCCCCATCATCTTTTAAAAATTCACTCTTTTGGTGGCATAATTTACAGTCAGTAAAATGCATTTTTAAAATGTAGTATTAATGAGTGTTGACAAATTTATACACCCACATAACCATCACCTCAATCAAGATGGCAAACATTTCCATCAACCCAAAAAGTTCCCTTGTGCTCCTTCCTGCAAAGTCCCTCAAACCAATGATTTGCTTTGGTTTCTGTCACTCTATATCTGTCTTTTCTAGAGTCTCACAGAAACATTTATTGTCTTAAAAAATATGGTTCAACAGTGATTCTGACCCACACCTTTATTTTTTTTAAAAAACGAGTCTCCCTCTGTCACCCAGGTTGGAGTGCATTGGCATGATCATCGCTCACTGCAACCTCGAGCTCCTGGGTTTAAGCAGTCTTCTTTTCTCAGCGGGGACTCCAGGCATGTGCCACTGCAGCTGGCTAATTTTTAAAAATTATTTTGTAGACATGGCATCTTGCTATGTTGCCCAAGCTGGTCTCAAACTCCTGGCCTCAAGTGATTCTCCCTTCTTGGCTTCCCAAAGCCCTGGGATTACAGGCATAAGCCACCATGCCCAGCCCCACACTAACATTTTAGAATCACTTTTATAACCTCTCATTACCTCCCTCATCTCATTTATGTTATTTTCCTTTCACTGTACTACTTGTCCGTTTTCTAATTGCTTAGCTACATTCAAGAGTTAATAGGCATTGAGTCTAAACCTTCCAATTCTTACTTTAGTTCCTTTATTTGGAAAAAACAAACAAACATACTTGCTTTTCTCATTCTTTTTCAGTATTGGAGTACAGATATGATACCAAGGAATTATCTCCAAAGCAGCATGTTTATGAAGTCGAATCACCCCAGTGGGAGATAATGGAAAGCCTTACAAGTTATGGTCTTGAGTGTTCAAGTTTCCAAGATGATTGGGAATGCAGAAGCCAGTTTGACGGACAACAGGGAAATCCAGACAGACATTTCCATCAAATGATCATCAGACATGAAGAAATGCCCACTTTTGACCAGCATTCATCCCTTACTTTTTATCAGAAAATTCATACTAGAGAAAAAACTTTTGGGTATAATAAATGTAGAAAAGACTTCTGGCAAAAGGAACTCCTTATTAATCATCAAGGAATTCATCCTAATGAGAAACCCTATAAATGTAAGGAATGTGGGAAGGCCTTTAAATATGGCTCACGACTAATTCAACATGAGAATATTCATTCTGGTAAGAAACCCTATGAATGTAAGGAATGTGGAAAGGCCTTCAATTCTGGTTCAAATTTTATACAACATCAGAGAGTTCATACTGGTGAGAAACCATACGAATGTAAAGACTGTGAGAAGGCCTTTAGTCGAAGCTCACAGCTCATTGAACATCAGCGAACCCACACAGGTGAGAAACCCTATCAGTGTAAGGAATGTGGCAAGGCCTTCAATCGGATCTCACATCTTAAAGTACATTATAGAATTCATACTGGTGAAAAACCCTATGCATGCAAGGAATGTGGGAAAACCTTTAGTCATCGTTCTCAGTTGATTCAACATCAGACTATTCATACTGGCAAGAAACTGTATGAATGTAAGGAATGTGGGAAGGCTTTTAATCAAGGCTCAACTCTTATACGACATCAGAGAATTCATACCGGTGAGAAACCCTATGAATGTAAAATATGTGGAAAGGCCTTTAGAGTGAGCTCACAACTCAAGCAACATCAGAGAATTCACACTGGAGAGAAACCCTACCAATGTAAGGTATGTAGTAGGGCCTTCCAACGGGTCTCACATCTTACTGTACATTACAGAATTCATACAGGTGAAAAGCCATATGAATGTAAGGAATGTAGGAAGGCTTTTAGTCATTGCTCACAACTGATTCATCATCAGGTTATTCACACTGAGAAAAAGCCCTATGAATATAAGGAATGTGAGAGGACCTTGAGTCATGATTCGACTACCGTTCAACCTCAGAGAATGCATAATAGAGAAACACATGTGAATATAATAAATGTAGAAAAGCCTTCCATCAGCACTTACCCCTTACTAATCATCAGAGAATTTATGTTGGCAAGCAACCATATGAGTGGAAGTAATGGGGAAAGCCCATTAGCTTAGGCTAATCATGACGTAACTCCTCCCTCTTCGAGAAAGACTTGAAGAATGTAATGCCAGTGACAATACCTTCATTCAGAGGTCATCCTTGATCATAAGTCTGAAAATTCATATCAAAGAAAATTTTATGGATGTAAATTGTTCAGACCATGATTGTCAAAGAAGCAGGGAAAGGTTGGAAGAAATTTTATTTCTAACACATTCCAGAATCACATTTTCTAACCACAGTGTAGTGATTTTATCAAGAGCAAAAAGTTTTAGTTTTCTTACAAGTTAAAAAAACAGCCAAATTATCATTTGCTTAACAAAGAAATCATGCAATTACCATAAATGGTAATGAAAATAATGAATTGAGAGTTTAACATGCCAAGAGATGTGAAATGTGGCCAAAGAGATGTGAGGGGAAGGGGAAATCCAAAGCTACACTGGAGGAATTTTTACAGCCTTTGAATGCATGCATAGACGTGAAAATCTGAAAGATAAACTCATATGCACTAAACATACTATTCAAGACTACCAAATACCCAGGCAGTGAAAGAAGAAAGTAACAGAAAATGATAAAGCGACCATCTTACAGTAATCTTGGTTTTTGTTTCTTTATGATCCAGAAATAATCTAAATTTAGGAGAATATATCTTAATTTCCACGTCGGTACATTGTTTTATGTGACTGGCACAGACAACCATTGATTGCCATCCCAGCAGCCATACCCAATTCCCCTTGTTATTGGCAGCATCTGTGTCTTGCCTTAGACTCTGAGGATATCAGATGGTAATTTTCCAGTCTCCTGTGCAGCACAGGATGGCCAGTATCTCCCAGTGTTGCTCAGTGGGATCTGCCAGGGCTTCTGGGAAAGGTTTTCCTCATTCGGAAGAGACAGGTTTCTCATGAAGACTTCCTCCTCTCTCGCTTCCTGCTTTAAACATTTTTCTGTGAGAACATGACGCCTGGAGCTGCTACAGCTATCTTGGAACCAAGAAGAGAAGAAAGTGGACCTCAGAGAAGCTGACCCAGAGCCTAAGAAGACTCAGCTACTCGGCCAATTCTGGAACTGCCTTTTTGATGCCTTGTTATGTAAGAAAAATAAACCTTGATTGCTCACTTTTAGTTGGGTATTTTGTAAATTCGTAGCCAAAGGCATCCTAAGTGATATAATATCCAATTTAATTTTATTATGGTTGGTAAATGTGGCCTGAAGTTGCCTACTTTTTTGAAT
Source organism: Piliocolobus tephrosceles (assembly GCF_002776525.5). NCBI lineage: Eukaryota > Metazoa > Chordata > Mammalia > Primates > Cercopithecidae > Piliocolobus > Piliocolobus tephrosceles. The sequence continues at coordinate 2,845,284 of NC_045454.1, read as the reverse complement.
TTTACTTTTTTTTTTGGATATGGTGTCTCATTCTGTCACCAGGCTGCAGTACAGTGGCACAACCTCTCCCTCCTGGGTTCAAGTGATTCTCCTGCCCCAATCTCCCCAGTAGCTGGGACTACAGTTGCCTGCTACCACACTCAGCTAATTTTTGTATTTTTAGTAGAGATGAGGTTTCACCATGTTGGCCAGGATGGTCTGGATCTCCTGACCTTGTGATCCACCCACCTCGGCCTCCCAGCACTCCCTGTAAGTGCTGGGATTACAGGCATGAGCCAGTGTGCCGCCCAATTTGACTTTATTTATTTTTGTGGTTAAGTACAAGATTGATTTCTATATATGTTCCATGAACATTGAAAAAATATGTATTCTGCATTTTCAGATACAAGTTTCTAAATAAGTCCTTTAAGCCACTAGATTGCAATGGTAAAAATCTCCATGTTTTTACATAATTTGGTATGCTGGATCAGAATTTCCTAAAATATTTTTGCCAACACCTTGAGTTTCCAGACATTTATGCTTTTTAATTTATATTGTTTGACTTACAGGGACAGACTACTAACCCTCGATTTAGGAATTATACCTTTATTTTTACATAATATCCCATTTTGCCTAGTGCAGGGTCTAAAAACCAAATCCAGCCTGCTGCCTGCTTTATAAAGTCTGAGTGTGACACATTGCATTTATAGTCTACAACTGCTTTGGCTTCACTACAGCAGAGCTGAGTAGTTGCAACAGAGACTGTGTGGCCACAGCACCTATATTTATTTTAATTCATTTATTTTGAGATAGCATCTCAAACTGGAGTGCAGTGGCACAGCCATGGCTCACTGAAGCCTCAACCTCCCATTCAAGCAGTCCTCCTACCTCAGCTTCCTGAACAGCTGGGACTACAGGCATGTGCCACCACACCAGACTTATTTAAAAATTGTTTTGTAGATACAGGGTTTTCTTATGTTGCCCAGGATGGTCTCAATTTCCTGGGCTCAAGTAATTCTCCCACTTTGGCCTCACAAAGTCCTGGGATTACAGGTGTGAGCCCCTGCACTTTGCCTTCTCTGGTTTTTTAATTAAGTTTGGGCCAGGCACTATGGCTACCGCCTGTAATTCCAACACTGGGAGGCTGAGGCAGGAGGATCACTTGATACCATGAGTTCTAGACAAGCCTGGGCGACAAAAGGAGACCCCATCTCTAAAAGAAACAGAAATATTAGCCAGGTGTGGTGGCATGTGCCTGTAGTCCCAACTACTTGGGAGGGTGAGGTGAGAGGATCATCATTTGAGCCCAGGAGTTCAAGGTTACAGTGAGCTGTGATCATGCCATGCACTCCCGCCTGGTCTACAGAGCAACACATTGTCTCAGTTTAGTCTTATTGGCAGCAGATGACTTGCCATTGGCAAACTCGTGCTATGAGCCAGAACCATAGATTTCTGAAGATCAATCTCCGCAGATACTATTATAAACCTTCTACCAATATGGTAGTTATGGCTCTCCTTGCTTTTGATGCCAAGAGCTATCACCTGGCTGCTGCCATTATTCTGAGATCCTATCATTCCCATTGCAACTAGAGAGCCCAGTTCCCTAACAGCACCTCTTGCAGCCAGCTCTCGCCTAGGGGCAGCCACTATCGGCCATCTCCATGACGCTTGTTCTCCCTTCTTGTGTATCCACTTCTTTTGATCCCGTCATCATTTGTCATGGCAGTTCTGCTATCTCCATTTATTTAATGAGAACCAATGCTTTTTCCAAGCTTCAAAAACTGTTCCAGCATCCATTAGAAGCATCTTTTTCCCTTGCCAGTGTGTTAATCCTGTCATACAGTGACCTCACAGCAGAAAACTCTCCCCTATTCAACTTTGTATTCTACCCCTTGATGCAGCAGTCTCAGGATCTCCTCCCAGGTATACTCTTCTGGTTCTTGCTCGTACATGTTAGCCAGGTCCTACAGCTCCTTTGGTGTCTGAATCCAGTTCTTACCACAGTAGTCCCAGAACTTCCCCAGTTTGGGGTTGCTGAAATTTGACCCATTATTGATTTGGGGGAAAGATATGTGGAAGGAAAGCATTGTTTTAAAGGGAGCATAGAAGGTATAGGGAAATCTGGGGATTTGAGCAAGGTGCTCGAATGCACGTGCTAAGAAGTCTACATCCTGACTCAGAGTTGCCACTTCTTCCCCATTAAGTTTTTCCTCCTAAGATTGAAAGTAAAACAAAGGTGCCTACATTTATCACTTTCATTCAACACTGTCCTGGAGGTCACACAGCAATTGCAATAAGAGGAGAAAAAAAAGGACAGCATGAAGACCAGAAATGAATAAACTTTTTATTTACAGATGACACATTGCTTATGAAAAAAATCAATAAATCTATATGACAACTCCAAGAATAAGTGAAATGTTCCAGACAACATGCAAGATAAATGTACAAAACTCAATGTATTTTCATGTACAAGTAGCAAACAACTGGAAAAGTAAAAGACAAACCAATTTACATATTGTGAAAATGTCCATGAATAAGCTTAAGAAAATACATTCAAGATCTCTATATAGAAAATTACAGGGTATTTCTTTTTTTGAGGCAGAGTCTCGCTTTCACCAGGCTGGAGTGCGGTGGTGCGATCTTGGTTCACTGCAAACTCCACCTCCCAGGTTCAAGTGATTTTCCTGCCTCAGCCTCCCGAGTAGCTGGGACTACAGGCACGCACTACCCAGCTAATTTTTTGTATTTTTAAAATAGAGACAGGGTTTCACCATGTTGGCCAGGATGGTCTCGATCTCTTGACCTCATGATCCGCCCGCCTTGGCCTCCCAAAGTGCTGGGATTACAGGCATGAGCTACCACACCCGGCCTACTACAGAGTATTTCTGAGAAAAATTAAAGGAGACTGAAATAGAAGTTATGCTAAGGTTACAGACTGGAAGTCACTGCTGTTAAGTGTCAATTCTCTTCAAATATATCTACAGAGTTGATGCAATCCCAGTTATAATACTGACAGGCTTTTTGGTAGGAACTGACAAGGTGACTCTGAACATTTATTAGAAAATGCAAATAAGCCGGGCGCGGTGGCTCAAGCCTGTAATCCCAGCACTTTGGGAGGCCGAGACGGGTGGATCACGAGGTCAGGAGATCGAGACCATCCTGGCTAACATGGTGAAACCCCGTCTCTACTAAAAAATACAAAAAACTAGCCGGGCGAGGTGGCGAGCGCCTGTAGTCCCAGCTACTCGGGAGGCTGAGGCAGGAGAATGGCGTGAACCCGGGAGGCGGAGCTTGCAGTGAGCTGAGATCCGGCCACTGCACTCCAGCCCAGGTGACAGAGCAAGACTCCGTCTAAAAAAAAAAAAAAAAAAGAAAGAAAATGCAAATAAGCGGCTGGGCGCGGTGGCTCAAGCCTGTAATCCCAGCACTTTGGGAGGACGAGACGGGTGGATCACGAGGTCAGGAGACCGAGACCATCCTGGCTAACACGGTGAAACCCCGTCTCTACTAAAAAAATACAAAAATCTAGCTGGGCGAGGTGGCGGGTGCCTGTAGTCCCAGCTACTCAGGAGGCTGAGGCAGGAGAATGGCGGGAACCTGGGAGGCGGAGCTTGCAGTGAGCTGATATCCGGCCACTGCACTCCAGCCTGGGTGATAGAGCGAGACTCCGTCTCAACAAAAAAAAAAAAAAGAAAATGCAAATAAGCTAGAGTAGTGAGGCCAATTTTTATTTTATTTGTATTTTTTAACCCAGAAAAGCATCACCAGAATTTTTTTTTAAGAGACAGGGTCTCATTCTGTCAACCTGGCTGGACCACAATGGTGTGATCACAACTCACTGCAGCCTTGAACTCCTGGGCTCAAGCGATCCTCCCACCTCAGCCTCCGAGTAGCTAGGACTACAGATGGGTGCGCCACCATGCCCAGCTAATTTCTAAATTTTTTTCCAGAGACAAGGTCTTGCTATGTTTCCCAGGCTGGTCTTGATCTTCTGGGCTTAAGTGATCCTCCCGCCTGGGGCTCCTAAAGTGCTGGGATTATAGGCATGAGCCACCATGCCCAGCCTAGAGTTTGTTAAAATAACAACAAAACTGGAAGACTTAGACTACCAAATTTCAAGACTTCCTCTAAAGCTATAATTAAGACAATGTGGAACTGCTGAGAAGACAGATTGATGAGACAGATTATTTCAGAAGTGTACCCATGATAACTGACTTTTGCAAAAGGTGCCAATAACAACGTAAGGAGGAAAATGAAAGACATCTCCCAAAACTGGTGTCACTGTGGGTCAATAATACGGGGGAAAATAAACTTCAACCTTTACCTCCTCCATTATCCATAATAAAAACATGAAATAGATCTAACTGTAAAGGGTAAAAATGCAAAATAGCTATAGAAAACATGTAAGAAATTCTACACAAGCTCAGCATAGAATAAATAATCCTTCTTAGAAGATAAAAAGCATAAGTAGGTCAGGCACGGTGGCTCACGCCTGTAGTCCCAGCACTTTGGGAGGCTGAGGCAGATGGACTGCTTGAGCTCAGGAGGTCGAGACAAGCCTGGACAACATGGTGAAACCCAGTCTCTACAAAAAATATAAAAATTAGTTAGGTGTGGTAGCATATGCCTATAGTCCCAGCTACTTGGGAGGCTGAGGTGGGAGGATCGCTTGAGCCCGGGAGGCAGAAACTGCCGTGAGTCATGATTGTGCGACTGCACTGTAGCCTGGGTGACAGAGTGAGACCCTGTCTGAAAAATAAATAAAAGCATAACCATTAAAAAATGTGATTAATTGGATGTGATCAAACTTAAAGCTTTTGTTTTGTCACCATTATGTAAATGAAAAGGTAGGTTACAGAATAGAAAATATTTCCAAAATCTGGTGAACTCTCATAACTGGACATGAAGAAAAACCTCTAATTTAAAAAATAATCAGCAAGACTTCAACACACAGTTCACAAAAAATATCTATCAGTCGTCAAGGGAAGGCATTTTTAAGTTAAATCAAAAGTGCAATGAAGTATCATTCCATACAAACTAAGATAGCATATTTTAAAAGACTCACAGTACAAAGTACTGGAAATGATATGGAATAATCAGAATTAACATTTTGAGTTTTGGTTATTTGCTAACATTTTCCATTACACATTCTACAGTGTCGAGTAAGGTTAGAGCTGCATCTAAAGGACTTCCCGCACTGACTGCACTGAAAGGGTTTTTCACCAGTATGAATTCTATTATGTTGACAAAGTAGGGAAGAAGTATTAAAGGCCTTCCCACAGGCATGGCATTTATAGGGTTTCTCTCCACTGTGTGTTCTCTTATGAGTAACAAGGGAAGAGTGTGCACTGAAGGCTTTTCCACATTCCTTGCATTTATACGGTTTCTCTCCACTGTGGGTTCTCTTATGAGTAACAAAGGAAGAACGGGTGCTGAAGGCCTTTCCACATTGCTTGCATTCATAGGGTTTCTCACCAGTATGAACTCTCCTGTGCAGAGTGAGCTGCATGACACGACAAAAGGTCTTTTTGCAGTCCTTACATTGATACGGTTTTTCTCCAGTGTGAATTCTCCAATGTTCAATCAGCGAAGACAGGCGTATAAAAGATTTCTTACACTTACTACACTCATAGGGTTTTTCTCCAGAATGAATTTTCTGATGTCTAATGAGCTGGGCACTTTGAGTGAAGGCTCTGCTACACTCCTTACATTCATATGGCTTTTCTCCACTATGAATTCGCTGGTGATCCATAAGGGCTGAGGAACGGCTGAAGGCCTTTCCACATTCACTGCATTCATGGAACTTTTCTCTCGTATGTGTACTCTGATGCTGTGTGAGATGAGCCATCTGGCTGAAGGTTTTCCTACATTCCTTACATTTGTAAGGTTTCTCACCCGTGTGAATTCTCTCATGCTGGGTAAGGTGTGCCCTCTGGTTGAAGGTTTTACTACATTCGTTACATTTATAGGGTCTCTCTCCCGTGTGGATTCTTTGATGCTGAATGAGAGCTGACCGACGAGTGAAGTGTTTCCCACAATCTAAACACTGATTGCATTTCTTTCGCGTGTGATTTCTCTTATGGAGAGTAAGCTGCGTATTGTGGCAGTATACATTTCCACATTCCTTACATACCTTTCTTGTACATTTTATCACTGTGTCAAACTGAGATAATACTTCATTAATAGCCCTCTTTGCAGATAACTCCTTAATCTCAGCACCTGGTGCATCTGAACGGGGAAAAAAAAATCAATGAACAGAAGCAAGTTAGACTAATGTAACACACCCATCTTTTATCTTTTCAAACCCACTTTAGGCACCTACTCAAGAAATTAAGCTACCAGTTTTTAAGGTTATATTGATAAGAATGCTTATTGAAATAGGCTTTACATTGGAAACAAACTAGGTGTCCCTCATCATTAACCATGGTATATCTCTATCTGTAGTACTACTCAGCTACTAAAAAGACTGAACTTCAGCTGTTTTCTGACCTGCAGGATAATGTATTCAGTGAAAAGAACAAGATGCAGACTTACGTGCTAAGTTATACCACAAGTTTCAAAACACAAAAAGGTAAATGATAGTTTCTGTATGTATATGTACACATTAACCGGAGGAATTAATGGGTCCAGACAGAAGGCACCTCCAGTTACTTTACTGCAGAAAACAATTTGACATAATATAGAAACAATAAAATCAACCATATAATCAGGGGCAGACAGGGCATGAATTCTCATTGATACAGACATTTTGAGATTGAAGAGCTCGCTAAGCAAACAGGAAAAATAAGAGGGTCAAGTGCAGGCTGCAAGGAAACAGATTTAGAGCTTAAGAAAACATGTACTGTGGGGAACTGCAGAAGCCAAAATGGCATTACAGGAAGGCTGATCAACATGATCAAAAATTAAAGAAAGGCAATAGGATTTGCGACAAAGACGAACATAATACCCTTCTAACCTGTAGTTATTTTTACTGTTTAGGAGCTAAAGGGCAGAGATGCTGGCTGTGCTTGATGTAAAAGTTAAGAACAGAACCGTGGTCAATTACAGAGAATGACTGAACATGTGGGAATCCCACTATTTTTTCCAGATTAAACTGTGTATGTAGACAGTGGAGAGGGCTAACCTCATGAAGGGTGCAAGAGGAGCTGGTTTTACAGGGGACCTCCACCACAAGGCCTAATGGTTTTTAAAAATGAACTCAAATAGAAGATTATTACCAAATGTGACGATTCAAGCTCATTGTTCTACATCTTTTGCACCACAGAAATATCCACTTTAGCAAGAACCATAAATTAGTCAGACACCAACTACCTTTCAATGTTGTCTTACTCTAACGTCTTGGTCTTACTTTGGTTACCTTTTCTTCATGAATAGTGAGGCCCTGGAATTCTAACACAGGATGTTTCCTGTTTCTCCTGCTACCAATCAATTAGTCCTCTGCTATCCATAGGCAATTCATTTCTTCCATTCCTAAGGGTCCATCACCACAAAACATATAAAAAACACATTCATCTCCAATTCTGAATTACTACTGAGATCCAGTTACATATTTCTAATGTACAGTTCAAGACGTATCTTAATTCTAACAATTCCCTAAATAAATATGTCAGAAATGTACTTCATTTCCTCACTTTCTGTAACTTTAAATATCACCAAGTTTTGAAGCTAAAACTATACTAACTCCCACACATCAAAATAACCCATTTTAATTAGTTTCTACCAGTTAATTAGTTTCTACTTTGCACAAGGTTTGTGGAAGCAAGTCTTAATCCCCTCACTCAAATGTAAACTCACTGCAAGTTTCTATACTTTAAAACAAACTCAGAAAAGAACACAGCAGGCTTTGAGACTGTTCTCCTAAGAAAGGTGTGCTTACAAGGTTGGCCCCTGATTGACCTCTAAGGAACTTGGGTTTCAGGAGGGTTTCTACCATTCCCGGAACTGGTACAAGTGACTTACCGTGCCTAAACTATTTGTGCAGATGATGTGATTTATGCAGAACACCTACTTTCGTTCTGAGAGTCTGGATTTTTAGCATATACTAGGCAGAGGGTACCTTTATGGCTTCCCTAAGTAAAATTCCTTGGCACTAAGTCTAATGTTGTCTTGCTGCTATTATCTCACACATACCACACAAGTTGCTGCTAGACGAATTAACTACCTCCTTTGTGACTCCACTGGGAGAGGAATCTCGGAAGCACATTCCTGATTTCCTCCAGACCTTGCCTTATGAGCTTAGCTTTGCTGATTTTGTTTTATATCTTTTGCTAAAATAAAACTTAGCCATTGTGCAGTCAAGAATTTAACCTTTTCCAAAGAGAGGTCTAGTCTTTGCCCTTGGCTCCTGGGAGGTAATCTCTGACACCTTGAAATATCCTGCATGATAAAAGTGTCTCTGTTTACCTATGGGCGTTGGACCGCACCAGAGAGTCAAATTATGTGATTTATGTGGGGCTCCAAGTCACATGATATTAGGGTGACCTCCAGAAGGGCTAGAGCCTGAGGTGAGACATGAGCAGTCAGCCATGTCTACATGATGGTGCCCTAATGAGGAGTCTGGATACCAAGGGTCAGGTAAGCTTCCTTGGTGGGCCATACACTGTGCATATTGCCACACGTCATTGTCGGGAGGAGTGCACACTGTCCATGACTTCACTGTGGGGGCGTAGATGGAAGTCCTCCTAGACTCTGCCCATGTCTTTTTCTTTGGCTGATTTTAATGTGTATCCTTTCATGGTAATAAACTGTAACCATGAGTATAACAGCTTTCAGTGAGTTCAGTAAGTTCTGTGAGTCCTAGTGAATTATCATACCTAATTCTCTTGGGGACCTTTGGATTTGCAATTCGTGTCAGAATTCAGGGTGGTCTTGGGGATCCCCATACTTTGCGGCTGGCATCAGAATGATGGTGTTCTTCTGGACTATTCACTAACTTTGCAGGCATGAATACAACGATAGGATGACTCCTGTGACTACTCCTAGGAAGTCCTTGAACCTGGAGATGGTCTTGAGGACTCTCAACAGTTGATTAGTTTTAAAAAAGGAATGAATGTTAATGAATAAATGACCAATGAATACACCCATTCAAACAATCAGACCACTATATAAGTCATTTTACAGTAAAAAACACAACAGTATCAAAGGATCAAATTAAAAAAAAAAGTTGGAGAAACAGGATACTGAGTTTAAAAAGAAGCTTACCATAGACAAAGAGGAAAGACACACCTGTAATTTTTGAGCCCACAGGTATTTATAAAAGTGGATATAAACAGGGGTGATCAGTATCCTTTTAGGAACTCAAACTCAAGGAGCCTCAATGTCTACATGTGTATGGAACAGTGGAAGACAGCATCCTTCGCATCTTAAAGGTGCTTTGCCCTCTAGAACTGGTATGCCTTTCATATACATGGCTTACCCCCGCTAATTGCTTCTTCATACTCACCTGGCAATGGGACTCTTATCTCTTCTTTTCCCATTATCCAAGGCAGTTTCCTTTTCTCCAACAGTGAAATCACAGATTTAGAAATGGAAAGTCCTGTGAAAATAAATAGAAAGAATTGGCTATGCTCTGGTTACTCAGGTATTCTGACAGATCAACGCTGTAATCCAAACACAAGCCACTATAAAAACAAAAAAATTAGAATATCTGGCAAATAGGATAAAGAAAGCTCCTCACTTCAATTTCCACATCTCATGTAAATTCTGAATCTCACCAAAGACTCCCAGTATTTAAAAAAAAAAAAAAAAAAAAAAGACATGCTCAAGACATGCTGAATTAAGGGCTTTAAGCACTTACCCAGCCAGACCAGGTTCTGATAATTCTCCAACATCACAGCTGTGTACAAATCTCTCTGAGCAGGGTTCAGGAATCCCCACTCTTCCTCGGAGAAGTCAATGGCCACATCTTGGAATGTCACTGATCCCTGAAATGACAAACACTTTCTTAGAAGAGTCCAGGTAAATAACTGGAAGTTGGGAGGAGCTGATAAGGACTCTGTATCTTGTAAGAGTGGCTTATTTAAGTTGCTGAAGAACCATACTGTGAAATAGTGTTTATTAAAATTTGGGTATAGAAAAATACTTACTAAGGGAAACATTCAAGATGAACAGGGTGATTCAAAAAACATTGAATAATTTAAGAAATGTATTGCCCAGAGATTGTGTATTCATGTATTCAAAACCAATTTGTAAAGGAATTATCACAGTTGATTTCATAATCTTTTTTTTTTTTTTTTTTTTTTTTGAGACAGCGTCTCGCTCTGTCACCCAGGCTAGAGTGCAGTGGCCAGATCTCAGCTCACTGCAAGCTCCGCCTCCCGGGTTTACGCCATTCTCCTGCCTCAGCCTCCCGAGTAGCTGGGACTACAGGCACCTGCCACCTCGCCCGGCTAGTTTTTTTTTTTTTTGTATTTTTTAGTAGAGACGGGGTTTCACCATGTTAGCCAGGATGGTCTCGATCTCTTGACCTCGTGATCCGCCCTTCTCGGCCTCCCAAAGTGCTGGGATTACAGGCTTGAGCCACCGCGCCCGGTCGATTTCATAATCTTACGTATTCATAGTATGACCACACACTGACTTTGTCGAAAGTCAGTCATGATCAATTCTGTCATGGATCTTTAGTGTGAGCATCAGAATAACTTACAAATTACTTTTTTGCTGAAACAAAATATAGTCTCCTTTCTTTAAATCTGGATTGGACCTACAATTTGCTTTAATCAACAGAATGTGACAGACATAACACTAACTAGTTCCAGGTGAAAGCTTTAGGAAGGCTTGGCATCTTCTGTTTTGCCCACATAGGGGCTCGTCACACATAAGAAAAGCCAATGAGACATTGCCAATGGCGAGTGAGGGATTCTGAGACTACATCAAACAAAGCTGAGGAACTCAGCTAGCAGCAAAGAACTGTGGCCCAGATATATGACTCCAGCTATTCTAGCTCAATAGAAAATATATGAATGAAGAAGCCATCCGGGGGATTCAGGCCCCGGCAGGCATCATAGGATCAGAGATTAATCATTCCCACCCTGTTGAGTTCAGTGTGGATTTTTCACCCATAGAATCATACGAAATAAAGTAGTCCTTGCTCTTGCAGCTACATTTTAGGGTAGTAGATGTAATGGTCCGAAAACTGCAGCAGATGTGTTATTATTTCACCTTATTTGCCTCCATCAGGGTGTGCAACAGAAGGAAGAAGGTTTCATCCTCAGCTACTTTTGAAGAAGCTGGGAAGAACTGAGGATGCCCAGCCTATGGTTAGTTTTCCTTTCCAATATCAACTGGGACTTCATCAACTTATAATACAACTATGATTCCCAATTACTCCAATCATATACAGTTGCCCTATGTTGTCCTTTCCAGATACACCCCTGCACCATCTGTAGCAACAGTACAAAGGTCAAAAGCTATTGAAACTTTATTGTACTAAACATGAGGCAGAGAAGGTTCCTCTTTTCTCACTTGAATGTGGGGTTTAAGAAATCTTCAGTATCGCTGGGTGCAGTGGCTCACACCTATAATCCCAGTGCTCCTGGACTAAGCTGAGGGTCAGGCTGCTATTTATTGAGGCCCAATAATGAGATGCAGATGAACTGGGGAGGAAGGGAGTTTTTATTTCTGTAGCCAGTTACAGGGAGAAGACCTGGAAATTACTGCCAGACCAACTCAAAACTACAAAGTTTTCCAGAGCTTATATACCTTCTAAGCTATATATCTATGTGTAGGTGTGCATTCATCTAAAGACAAGTGATTAACTTCTTTTAATCTATAACCAAAGACTGAGTCTTGAAGACCTTCCTCTGGAGCCTCAGTAAATTTACTTAATCTAAATGGGTGTAGGGTGCTGGAGTGATTACCCTTATCTTGTCTCCTGCTAAACCACGGTGGTTTGGGGAGTTCCTTCAGACCTCCAATAAACTTGTTTGTGGAGGCGTAGGGAGTTGCTTCAGACCCCCCAGTAAAACTTGTTTCATCCTATATGGGTCCAATGAAGAATTCCTTCATTATTTTGTCATGCTTTAAGGCCCAGGAAAGGCCAAGGCAAAACTCTTGGTGGGCTTTTGTTACATTCCAGCCTCTGTATAAGGGTACTGGCTTTTAATATTTAACCTGTCCGTCAGTACTGAAACAGCTGTTACAGAGACCTGTGTTTGGTGAGACGTGGCCTGCCACACCAGCACTTTGGGAGGCCAAGGCAGGAGGACTGCTTGAGCCCAGAAGTTCAAGACAAGCCTGGGCAACACAGCAAGACTTCGTCTCTACAAAAAAATTAAAAAATTAGCCAGGCACGGTGTCTCACACCTATAGTCCCAGCTACTCAGGAGGCTCAGGCAGGAGGACTGCTTGAATCTAGGAGGTTGAGGCTGAAGTAAGCCATGATCGATATGATGAATTCATGTCCAATATGATCAATTTACACAAACAATCCACCCATCAGCAGATCCCTAATCAAGAAACTGAGTATTACCAGCACTTCCAAGATTCTCCAAGACTGCTTCAAGACATACCTCTTGCTATCCTGAATTCTGTCACCATAAATGAGGCAGACTACAATATTTTTATTTTTATTTTTACTTTTTTTTGAGACGGAGTCTCGCTCTGTCACCCAGGCTGGAGTGCTGTGGCCGGATCTCAGCTCACTGCAAGCTCCGCCTCCCGGGTTTACGCCATTCTCCTGCCTCAGCCTCCCAGTAGCTGGGACTACAGGCGCCGCCACCTCGCCCGGCTAGTTTTTTTGTAGTTTTTAGTAGAGATGGGGTTTCACCGTGTTAGCCAGGATGGTCTCGATCTCCTGACCTCGTGATCCGCCCGTCTCAGCCTCCCAAAGTGCTGGGATTACAGGCTTGAGCCACCGCGCCCGGCCTACAATATTTTTAATATTTTATTTTGATATTCTTCAGATGCCACTAATTTCTTTTTCTTTTAAGAGAGAGGGGTCTTGTTATGCTGCCCAGGCTGGAATGCAGTGGCTTTTCACAGGTGTGATCACACTGCACTACAGTGCTGAAATGCTAGGCTGAAGTGATCCTCCTGCCTCAGCTTCCCAAGTTGCTGGGACTACAGGTGTGCCCAGATGCCAGTATTTTTTCTACAACTACATCTTCTAATAGATCACCAAAAGATACAGGTTGAATATCCCTAATCTGAAATGCTTCAAAATCCGAAACAGAATGAGTAAGGAAAATACTGCCTGTTTTCCTAAAAGAAAGAAAATATAGGCAGGGCGCAGTGGCTCACGCCTGTAATCCCAGCACTTTGGGAGGCCGAGGCGGGCAGATCATGAGGTAAGGAGATCGAGACCATCCTGGTTAACACTGTGAAACCCTGTCTCTACTAAAAATACAAAAAAAAAAAAGAAAAAAAAAAAATTAGCCAGGTCTGGTGGCGGGCACCTGTAGTCCCAGCTACTCAGGAGGCTGAGGCAGGAGAATGGCCTGAACCTGGGAGGTGGAGTTTGTAGTGAGCCGAGATCGTGCCACTGCACTCCAGGCTGGGCGACAGAGCGAGACACCGTCTCAAAAAAAAGAAAAGAAAGAAAATATGTTTCCCCTTTGAGAAGAAAATCTATTTTTCAAACAAAATGTCTTGGTGACTACACTTAGCAGGCTAAGAATCAAATCTGGTTGTATTTGCACAAAATTTCAGAGACCATGCAAATACCCTGAAGAGAACTCTATTTTGGGAAATAGAGCCAGCTCATCCATCTTGTCCCTTGCAGCATACTTCTTGTTCCTCATTTACAGAAAGCCAATAGGTTTTTCCCAGAATTCCACAGATGAAGCCTGTGACTATTTTAAGCTGCCCAACTTCAAACTGGAACCTTTGATCCGAAACACTATCTTTGACTAATGTCCGAATAAATGGCCTGACTTTAACCTGGACTTCATGCTCAAGATATCAATCACATTCCCATTCCTCCAAATTTCCAAAGGCAGATTACCATAACTGAGCCTAAACCACTCACTAGCATTTTCTATGCTGCGTCCTCTCAGTCTGGAGCAGTAAAGAAAGTCAAAGATGACTGAGTATTCACCTCTACTTCAAGAAGATGACAGTCCCCAGATAAAGGCTCTCGTCTTCTCCAGGGAAAGTATCTTTGACCCACCACATAGTGCTTAAAAGAAGACTGGTGACAGTGGAGATTCAGATTAATTCATTCAGTGAATAAATGAACACTAAACTACAGGACATGGACTCTGAGAGGTCCCTATAATCCCATGTGTTGCTGAATGAAAAGACCTGAACCTTGTCCCGGTGTCAGTCTTTACCACCCAAGTAAGCAAAAGTAGATGTGCCCAGGACTTAAAACCTATGATGTTGCACGAAAAGAAGATAAAACAAAAACTTACCGGAGACATGGCTAATGACCACTGCGCTGGAACAGTGTCCTGAACAGTGACCGGGTCCTGGAAATGCAGAGCTAAGGAGAAGGAAGAAAACTTCAGTGACCAGATTCTCGAACCCACTGCCACCCATTTTCAACCACGTTCCTAACAAACTCCAAGAACGACAGATTTCACTGTCAAAAGAAAACACTGTTAAGCGTGCGGCTCTGGTTCCTAAAACTGTAACTGGGCCTTTTTCAGTGCTCCAGTCGCCTACTCTGGGATAGAACCATTCACACAGAGAGTAATTTTAATAATGCCTTCTGTGTACACAAACGCCAACACACAGCTCACGCGCGGATTGTTGTCAGGCACCCGCCTCCTCCACACTCAGGCCGGGTCGCCTGCACGGATCCCTGGGCCTCCAGCCATTCAGCCGACCACTCCTCCCCGCAGTGCCTCTGAGACAGACCGCCCCGACGCAACACAAACCTCCTAATGGCCCAGGCTCCGCGTGGCGCTGGGAAAATACCGTCCAAGAAAAGAGAAACGGCCACGCTGCCCACCCAGGCGTCCCTGGAGCCCGCCGATCTGAAGCAGCTGCCGCACTGCGTGTGCGGAGTGGTTTCCGGGAGTTGGCGAGGACTCGCAGTGCGCATGTGCAGCCCCAGGCCCCCCGCTCCCACAGACGGGAATATAGAAGAGTCCCCGGCTAAGAGACAAGCTACCTGGGGCACAAAGTACGCATGCGTACTGACGTCCCGTAGGCCCTCGACGCCGAGCGCGGCGGAGGCGGTTCCGCTGGTGATTGAGTACGCGTGCGTGAACTCCGCCTTGGAGGCGTGGCTTTGTGTCCGTTAGAGGTGAGGAGAACGCTGCGCCTGAGCACAGAGAACCAAGCGGTTGCCTTTGAGGGATGAATCGTGGGAGGCTTTAAGAGGTGGGGAAAGGGCCTAGGATAATACATTGGCGTGGACATGTGCGTCTTAAGGTTGGGGAAGTGTTTGTTATTAGAGGTGAGTGGGACCGCCGGGCGTCTGCTTTGGTGTATCTGATGGCCCCATTCTCCGTGAGGTTGTGTGATTTGATGGGTGACCCTATGTGCATCTCTGTGTTTTGTTGATACTTGAGCCATAGAGTGGGTCTGCTGTGTGACTTTTTATTGTTTAATCTTTATGAGCTTCAGTTGCTCTTGTGGCAATGGAACAATATTTCTCAGCTAATGGTGTTGTGAGGATTAAGTGCTCATACGTGTGCCTGGCACAAAATAAGCAATGAATGGGAGAAACTGTGCTTCCGTGCATTATTTAGATTATGGGCTTCCAGGTCATTTGATTCTACTTTGTCATTGTTTTGAGCTATTTATCAACTCACATTGTGGATCGCTGATGGCAGTTCAAATTACTTCTTGTTTATACAAAAGTAAATTGGAGGAGGCTCAGTTTCCTTCCCTCCTCCATCTCCATTTGGGAGGAGGCCAGTTTTTGCCTCTTTTGCTGCTGCACATCATTTTAATTAAATTTTTTTGTTGTTGTTAAACAGCGTCTCACTCTATTGCCAACATTGAAGTGCAGTGGCAGCATCATAGCTCACTGCAGCCACAGCCTTTTGACATCCTGGATTGAAGCTATCTTCCTGCCTCAGCCTCCTGAGTAGCTGGGACTACAGGTGCGTGCCACCATGCCCGGCTAATTTTTTAAGTGTAGGTGAGATCTCACTATGTTACCCAGGCTGGTCTCAAACTCGTGGCCGCAAGTGATCCTCCCACATTGACCTACCAAAGTGCTGCGATTACAGGCGTGAGCCACTGCAGCCAGCCACTTTAATATTCTTGATCTATAAATGTGACTTTTTTTTCGGCTGGAGGAAGGGTTCTCTTATGAGTTAGTTCACGTCACCAGTTTTTCTCATTAATGAGTTAAGTAAAATCTTCAAGCTGTGTTTTTCACCTATTAGAGTGCCTTGTAATTTTTTCCTGATAGCTGAATGTGATGGACTTGGTAAAATAGGCTGCATGATAGGTCTTTAGTAACATGGTGATAAGATGATTGTGAGAGGGGAAGTGTTCTATAGTCTTAAATTTTAATTTTGTTTTAAATTATAAATAGGAAGGTAACTTAAGCACAGAACATGTATGGTTCTTTTTTTTTTTTTTTTTTTTTTTTTTTTTTTTTTGAGACAGAGTCTCGCTCTGTCGCCCAGGCTGGAGTGCAGTGGTGCGATCTCAGCTCACTGTAAGCTCCGCCTCCCGGGTTCCCGCCATTCTCGTGCCTCAGCCTCCCGGGTAGCTGGGACTACAGGCGCCGCCACCTCGCCCGGCTAATTTTTTGTACTTTTTAGTAGAGACGGGGTTTCACCGTGTTAGCCGGGATGGTCTCAATCTCCTGACCTCGTGATCCTTCTGCCTTGGCCTCCCAAAGTGCTGGGATTACAGGCCTGAGCCACCGCGGCCGGCCACCTTTCTTTAAGTGTTACGTGACAATGTGAGGTTAAACATAACACTTGCAAAGGGCATTGTAGATGGGTTAGCACATAGTACTGAGTAAATGTTGGCTGGATGAGTGAATGATGCGTTAGAGGAAGGGGTAATGAGTGTCTTTCAGCTTCTATGTTCTGCTCAAGTGACTTGTTTGTGTGTTTGAGAAACAACCACATATTCATGGAGACAACTTGGCATGCAACTGCACAATTAATCATGAAGAATTGATCAGTGTTTTACATATTAGGGCCCATGATGGAAACCAAAGCAGAGGAGGCTCAAGATGTAGTGGGATTTGTACCATTAGTCAAGTAGAGGGCGAGATGCAGCACACTTACAGGAGAGCATGAGATTATTGCAGTTAAACACCGAGCACTGAAAGGCACACAATAGGACGTCATGCAAAGTGCAATAAGCCGGGCACAGAGAGACAAGGCAGTGCATAGGGGACATGTGGGGTGGGAGCCCCCACACAGAGTGCACACTGGGGCATTGTAGTGTAACAGCCATTATTCTCCAGACCCCAGAATGGTAGATCCACTGACAGCTTGTACCCTGCACGTAGAAACGCCACAGGCACTCAATGCCAGCCCAGGAGAGCAGATCGGGAGGCCGCTGCCTGCAAAGCCACAAGAGGCAGAGCTGCCCAAGGCCTTGGGAGCCCACCCCTTTGCATCACTGTGCCCTGGATGCCACACAGGGAGTCAAAGGAGATTACTGTGGAGATTTAAGATTTAATGACTGCCCCAATGGGTTTGGGACTTGCATGGGGCCTGTAGCCCCTTTCCCTTGGCCAATTCATCCCTTTTGGAATGGGAGCTGTGAGCTGTAATTAGGCCACAACTTGATGCTTGTACCCTCATTGTATCTTGGAAATAACTGCTGATTTTACAGGTGTGTAGGTGGAAGGGACTTGCTTTGTCTCAGATGAGACTTTGGGCTTATGAGTTAATGCTGAAATGAGTTAAAACTTTGGGGAACTGTTGAGAATGAATGATATATTTTGCAATGTGAGAAAGACATGACATTTGCAAGAGGCCGGGGTGGAATAATATGATTTGGATCCATGTCTTGCCCATGTCTCATGTTCAATTGAAATTCCCAGTGTTGGAGAGGGGCCTGGTGGGAGGTGATGGGATCATGGAGCAGTTGTTTATAAATGATTTAGCATTACCCTTTATGGTACTGTCACCACAAGAATGCGTGAGTTCTTGTGAGATCTGTTTTACTGTTTAAAAGTGTGTAGCACCTCCCACCCTCCCTCGTGCTACTGCTCTCACCGTGTGGAGATGCTTCACTCTGTTTTCCTTCTGTGGTGATTGGAAGTTTCCTGACACCTCCCTAGAAACAGAAGCTGCTATGCTTCCTGTACAGTTTACAGAACCAGTTAGTTCTGTAGTGAGTCAGTTAAACCTCTTTCATTTATAAATTGCTCAATCTCGTGTATTTCTTTGTAGCATTATGAGAAAAGACTAACACACACACAACATGGCTTTACTTATATGTGGAATCTGAAAATAACCTAAGTAACCGAATGGAATGCTAGTTATCAGCAGCTGGGGATGGAGGACCAGGGAGATGTTTGTCAAAGGGAACAAATGTTTAGCTATAAAATGAAAAATTACTATAGAACTAATATATAGCATGATGAATCTCGTGAATCCTAACATATACCTAAAATTTGCTAATGGTATCTCAGATGTTCTCACCGCACACAACACACACACATTGGTAACTATGTGAGAGGATATGTTAATTAGGTTGATTGTGGTAATTATTTCACAATTATGCGTACATCAAAATATTATATTGTACGCCCTAATTATATCTATTTTTTAACTTCTTAGTCATATCTCAATAAAGATGGAAGAAAGGTAATCATATATTGTTTTTTACATTTTTTAACAGCACACTCTCTAATTCTCTGAAAATACTTCTTGTCATAAAACTGATGCCCCTGAAAGAAAAAAAAAAATAACAAGCAATTTCCCAACTTCACTAATCTCCTAATGAATTCTCCCTACTTAACCCCTTCAGACAATAGTAAGAAAACAGCACGTCTCCTTGTGGTTGACAGAGAGGCTGGTGTTAGACTAAGCTTCCTGATGTAGAAACCGAGAAACCCACACGAATTGTATCAGGCAACACTTCCAGCCAGTGAGAAAGGGTCATGCAAGATTGATATCCACATGAGAAGGGTATCCAGCAAGGGGAGCCCCGTGGTCTCCCTATTCTCTGCCTGGGGATAATTCCTCTACCACAGTGGACTGAGCTGGAATCGGGGCCAAGTAGAGCAGTCATGCTGAACTGAGGAGGCAGAGGTGGGGGGTTCAGGCAGCTGAAGTGGATGGAATTAACAGAGGAAGGAAGGCAGTCTATGGGAAGGATGCCTCAGAAGTCTGTTTCTGTAAACACAGATACGTCTTTGGTACACCAGTTTTCTGTCTTTTGGATACATACTCAGCAGTAGGATTGCTGGATCATAGGTGAATTCTCTTTTTAGTTTTTCAAGGAAGAGCCATACTGTTTTCCATAGCGGCTGTACTAATTTACATTCACACCAGTGGCATGGGAGGGTTCCTCTTTCTCCATATCCTCGCCAGCATCTGTATTTCTTTTGTCTTTTTAATAAAAACCATTTTCACTGGGGTGAGAGAATATCTCTTTATGGTTTTGACTGGCACTTCCCTGATGATGAGTGATGCTTGGCAGTTTTTGTGTACCTCTTGGCCGTTTGATGAAGACAGTGTCGTACATACAATGGAATATTATTCGGCCATCAAAACAAATGAAATCGTGTCATTTGTTGCAACGTGGAATGGAACTAGGGGCATTATATTAAGTGAAATAAGCCAGGGACTGAAAGACAAATATTACATGTTCTCATTCACATGTGGGAACTAAAACTGTGGATCTCATGGAGGTAGAGAGTTGACTGGTGGCTTCCAGAGGCTGGGAAGGGACAGGGAAAGAAGAGAGGTTTGTTCCCAGGTACAAAAATACAACTGGACAGAGGGAATAAGATCTAGTGTTTGTGGCCGGGCGCGGTGGCTCAAGCCTGTAATCCCAGCACTTTGGGAGGCCGAGACGGGTGGATCACGAGGTCAGGAGATGGAGACCATCCTGGCTAACATGGTGAAACCCCATCTCTACTAAAAACTACAAAAAACTAGCCGGGTGAGGTGGCGGCGCCTGTAGTCCCAGCTACTCGGGAGGCTGAGGCAGGAGAATGGCGTGAACCCGGGAGGCGGAGCTTGCAGTGAGCTGAGATCCGGCCACAGCACTCCAGCTTGGGTGACAGAGCGAGACTCCGTCTCAAAAAAAAAAAAAAAGATCTATTGTTTGACAGTACAGTAGAACAACTATAGCTAGCAATATTTTGTGGTATAATTCAAATTTGCTGGAGGAGAGGAATTGGAATGTTCCCAACATGGGTGAAGATTTGGGGTGATGGAGTCCCAGTTGTCCTCGTTTATTGTTATTCATTGTATGCATGTATCAAAATACTGCATGTACCCCCAAAATACGTATAAGTATTGTGTAATGATAAAGTCTGTCTCGGGGCCTCTGTATACATATGGCTGAGAGCTGGGCTTTGCATGCATGAGGCAAGATCACCAGACATTTACCAAATAGCAGTGACTATGTTGTATTATTCCTCACCCTCCAAACTTGTTAACACACAGCAGTGACTACGAACAGTCCCTTGACACCCTTGGCATCCAGCTCAGTCATTGAACGTAGCCAGACAAAAACAGACACATCACAGACAGGAGAAAAAAGGCCCCCTGACTTCTCATCCAAAAAAATGGAGGCCTAACACGAATGGAAAATTGTCTGTAAAGTGCTGAAGAAAAAACAAAAAAAACACTTCATGCTATATCCTATGAAAATATCCTTCAAAGATGAGGATGAAAATCAAGGTAATCTTAGAAACATGCAAAGCTATGAGACTTTTTATTGCCCACAACCTACATGACAACCAGTTCGAAAGGAACTCCTTCAGTCTGTGCAGGAATTATAGTGCAGGTCCAGGGATGAACCTGAGAAACAGTAAAGGAGTATATATAAAAGACAACATTTTCCAGTTATACACTCTTGGTTTTCTCCTCACTGAGACTGAAGAGGAAATTAATGAATTTTACAATATGTGAAGTCAGGAAATCAACTTTCCCCTCAGGGCTTAGTATAATATAGTGCCCCGCCATCCCCTCCCCCTTCACCCCCCACCCTAATATTAACAGCCTGTGCTCCTTCTGTGTTCAGTGAGCCTTATCTATACTCCCCAGTTTCACATTCCTTAGAGCTCTGTGAATTCTTGCTTACCTCCCCAGCACAGCTGCAAGGTCATAAGATTGATAAGTATATGTTACAGAACCATGTATGTCCAAGGATGTAAGACATGGAGTAACAACTACCTTTCTTCTCACTTCTGTAAGTACGCTTCCTGCATCACGTAATTCCCACCACTGACTGTTTAAAAGGTGGCTGCTGTCTTTGTTCGGTGCTCGGACTTTCCTGGACGCTAGTCCTACTAAGCCAGGTGATCACCTTAATAAAGGCTCTCCTGAACTCTGTTTGGTCTCTCCCATCTCTGATTGTCCCGCTACAAGACAGTTATCAAATCCTCCGTCTGCATAACTCCATCAGCAGACCCTGCGTTTACCTTCTGGGACAATTTGGTACTTTCCTTGTATTTTTCTCCCTGTCTCATCCTTTCATGTATTTATTGCATATCTTAAAGTAGATGTTTTTCACCAAGTACACACTGGTGTCTGGTATTAATGAGGCTGTCAGTAAATAATATTGGCACCACAGAAAATAAATGTACATCTATTCTTTGTCTTTTCCCAAATACTAATCTGTAAATTTATTTAGGTTGTGGCTTGAGGTCATCATAATCATTACCTTCTTCCCAATCCTGATTCAAACCTTGACCCATAATAGGAGCTTAATACCTAAACATATGAAGGAATAAAGAATGGATGCATATTCTAAGTTAGTAAATAATCAGGAACAAATACATGGCAGGATCAGTACTGCCAGTTTAAACACACACAAACTGCGCTTCAAACATCCTGCACTATTTGCCCATAAACACAGTCTGGACCCAAAGTTCGAGTTGGAATTTTCTGTTATAAATTGTTTTATCATAATTGTTTTACAGTCATAATTGTTTTACAGAGCTTGGTCTTGGGCTATTTTTCTTACTTTATTTTTTACTTTATTTTTTCCAGTATTTTCTTGTATCTCTACAATGTTTTAAGCATCAGCCAAGTCAGCGTAAAACAGTAAACATTGGAAAAAAAATTGACATGATCTTCAAAATCATGGTGTATACAGTAAAATAAATGAACCTGACAGTAAATAAGCAAATAGAAATATAGCGTGTGACACTGTAATATTAGAACATTTTGATAATACTGTTACTGCCACATCACCTAAGACATTTGGAGGCAGTTTTATACAATTTTGATAGTTTTGGTAAGTTTTGATTTAAGCAATAATCTATAATGAGAAAAAGTTCACATTTATTACCCAGGGTTACTCAATGCTAGAGGCTTCATGTGGAGCTTCTGAAATTATGTATGGGAGACCCGTGGAGCTGTCAATCAGGAACGAAATGCCCCACGCTGGGTTTCAAATATGAGTGTCACACCCACATTTCCTCCGAAATACAGGTGCTGGTTCACAACTAAGGTGCTTTCCACATGAGCATATTAATGTTGGGGGCCTCAGTTTTGGGGATGTAGCCAGGATTAACTTAACTGAAGGCTGAGGATTTCCTGGGGAAATACTGGAAACATTGTCTTGTAAATGACACAGTAGATTGGAACAAGATTTTCTAATATGCATAGTTTAGGGAATCACATTTTAACTCTGTCCCTAAAACACAGTCTTTCAGGGAAGTCAATAAGGTGGTCCACACTAACATGCCATTATTAACTCACCTTGACCTTGGAATTGAAGAATGACTTGGGGAAGAACTGAATAGGAAGGTGGGAGGTGTAGAGGCGTGGGCTCTTCTGACTCTCCAAACCTGCTTTCTCCTGTTTAACGTCTATCCATGGGGAACGATCCCAGGGAACAACAGACTGGACCCAAGTAGGATCTCCCTTGGAGTGGATCAGACTGATGATCTCCACCATCCAAACGGTTCCTGAATAAAAAAGAAAAGGGTGTCACCTATTTCAATGTGATATGGACCCTACTACTACATCTTAAAGACACTGTGTTATTCCAGCAATAATGCCCCTGTCCATCAATGCAACTGGTGTTTTCATTCCTCATCTTACTTCGTGTCTTAAGTGCATTCAACTGATGCTTTATTCTAGAGATGCTCTGTTCCTTTCACTTTTACCTGGCCATCTTTACCTTGTTTTGTCATAGTACTCTTTACAAAAACCAACTTTTAAAATGTTAAATTGTGGTAAAATATAAACAAATTGGCTTAACCATTTGTAAGTGTTCGGTTCAGTAGATAGGCCATTATTGTGCAACCATCACCACCATCCATCTCCAGAATGCTTTTCTCTTTGCAAAATTGAAACTCTGTAAACATTAAAAAGCAACTCTTCCTATTCTCTTGCAACCACCACACTACTTTCCCTCTCTATAAATATTTCTACACCGGGTACCTCCTATGACTGGATCATACAATATTTATCCTTTCATGCCTGACTTTTACTTAGTATAGTACCCTCAAGGTCCATCCATGTGGTACCGTGTATTAGAACTTCCTCTCTTATAAGAGTGATTAATATTCCATTGTATGTAGAGAGCACATTCTGTTTATCTGTTCATCAATGGACACTTGGGCTGCTTCCACCTTTGAGCTGTTGGATGCCCTAATACTCTTGCTCCCGCTGCTCAGTATCATTTTAAAAACAGCAAAACTGTCATGTGTAGCCAACTTGGGGGAAACTGGAAGAAATTAAGTGAAAGAAGCCCAGCCCAGTAAAACAGTGGTACCAAATAGTCTCAATACACAGAAGAGACCATTGAACCACTGCACGCATGCACGCTAAATATTACAATATTTTCACTCCCATTTTCTCACCTCTCATATTCTTCCTCTAGTTACACCGTAGTATCCGTTACACTTGATAATCCCAGCTTACCTGTATATGCTTCTCCACCAGCTCTCTCTGCCTCAATGCATGACACCAACACATGCCTACTATTCTTTGCCTGAAACCTGAGACCTATGTATGTGCCTTCTTCCTCATCCATGCCTAATACAATGGTTCTCAGCTGGGGTAAACTGTGCCCACCTCAAGGGGAAATTAACAGTGACTGCAGACATTTTGAGTTGTCACACTTGAGTATGCTACTGACTCCAGTGGGCAGGGCCCAGGGATGATGCTAAGCTTCCTACAATGCACAGGACAGCCCTCTTCCCTCTGAAAATGTATTATGTGGCCTACAATGTCCGTAGTGTAATAGATCAAAACACTGCCATCTGGCAAAGACCCTCTCCTCGATCAGACTTGACTTAGGCTTCCCTGAGCCCTCTTCCTGACTAGGCCTGGACTTTGGACATCTGCGTCCATCCTTGCTGCACCCAGTTTCAACAAGCATAATGAGGATCCCCCCATCCTTGATATCTGATCAGGTTTCTCATCTTCTGCTGTTAATGTCTAAGTCTTTGGCCTGCCTTTAGCAAGGATTCTACTCTTGATACCTAATCAAGTTGCTCTTTGTAATTTCCCACCCACTGACCGCCTTGCTCTGATAATTGGCTACAAAAACCCAACTATCATTGCTATCTTCAGAGTTGAGTTTGGTCTCTCTCCCCTGTTGCAATTGTTGTGAATATTCTTCCTCACCGTTGACACAAGTGTCAGAATATTTTTTCTTTTACATCTAACAATCTCACATTCACGCTCAGCATCTAAGGATAAATGCTTATTTTTTCACGGAAATTCTTTCAATAATCAGCCCCCTCTAACCATCCTGCATGATCACTTAAATCTGCCTTAGCTTGCATGGGAGCTCATGTCTCTGTCTCTACAATGCCCCAGTAATCACATTCATTTGCATTATATGTGTCTGGCTTAATCCATCTCTCTGAGTAGAAGCTTTGTTAAAACACCACACTATGGGCGCCTGTAGTCCCAGCTACTCTGGAGGCTAAGGCAGGGGAATGGCGTGAATCCGGGAGGCGGAGCTTGCAGTGAGATCTGGCCACTGCATTCCAGCCTGGGCGACAGAGCGAGACTCCATCTCAGAAACAAACACATAAAAAACCCCCACGCTATCCACCAAAGCATACCCAAGTGCAGGGTATAAAGAAGGCACTCCATCAGTCTCTTCACCCCATCCCTTCTTCAGTTTCAGGTCCCACTTCCTTACCTGACTTTGGGTAAGAAAGCGTAACGACATCTTCATCCCTCAACACAACTTCATCTTGCAAACATCTCAGGTCTGTAAAATTATTGCTGGGAAAAGGAATCCCTTCAATCCAGATAGATTCACCAGCCATCTAAAGAAACACCACAGCCTTCCCAGGTTCGTAGTCATTGTATCTGTGCAATCTGAGGCACCACTTGTTCTGCGACCGGGTAAGATGCAAAGGATAGAGAGATTGGGACAAAGCAGGCCAAAGTTCATTTTGATACAGCTTCGATAACTGGAGGATTCCCAGGCTTTTTGGGCTGGTGCTGATAGGATTAATGACATGGACACATGTGGAGTGGTTTTAAGGAGTGGAAAGTGTAATAGGCAAGAAAGAAGGAACAAAGATGAGAACAGCTCCCCCGTGCTGAGACAAGGGATAGGAACAAAGATAGACCTTGTGCACAGCAGAAAGGCAGTCCCTTATATCGGGAGGCTGGAGGAGGCAGTGTCTGGTTTGCATAGGGCCCAAAGGATTGGTTTGACCAGGTGTGTTATTCGTGTAGCCCGAGAAAAACCAGGCCCTCTCACCTTCGCCCTTTAATATGCAAATGTGGGTCACCATGATGGTTTGAACACATGGTGATATTTGGAGGTGGCCATCACACTTTGCACAGGTGGTAACAAGGACAAGACGGTAGGAAACACCATACTGGGTGGATCCAGTTTCTAGTGCCCAGCATTTGCATATCAAAGCTTGTCAGCCCGGCCCTTGAAGCCGCCTTTTTGGTCAGAAAAGAGATTGTCTGGGGTTATTTCTTATTACAGGAAAATCTCCACCTTTCCCCTTACTGTATTCCTAAAATGATTTCTTAATAACTCCTGTGATATCCCCCCCTTCAAAGAGAAGTAAACCTAACTGCTGTTAGGGGGTTAGATGATGATTCTTTCTAGCTACTGCCTGCTGAAAAGGGGTGTGTGGGGTGGGGAACAGCAGTTGGGCCTTCTCCTGTGGTTCATCTAAGGTTCTCAGAAGAATGGCATATCTATGTGTGGTTCTGCTTTCAGCACCATTTAAAGTTTAATTGCTTCTAGGTGAAGAGGAATACATTTTACAAGAAGGTTTAAAATGTAGGGTTAGGGTACAAGTATTAAGATGACCACTGTTAGTGGGGGGCCCTATAGACCATAACCAACAGTAGAGTTTGATACCTTTTACACTAATGGATTGCAATACTGGTTTACTTCCACTAGATGTCGGTGTATATTACCAGAAACGTTAATATAGAAGTAACTTTTTCCTAGAGAAAAGCATACAACATACCATTAGAGAATAACTTTAGGCATAGGCCATTTTCACAACTTGCAATATGACTGGGAGGAATACATTACTGGGTGGCTAAAATAACTTTAGCATTAATTTTGACAGTTCCTTTCCTTTATTCTTTTATGACTTTTATACGCCTTTTTACAACATTTTTAAACATTTTGATTTGTCCTAAACATCCTTTCTTTAAACAACCAGTTATTTCCCTTTAATACAAGAATTGACCATACAAAATCCTTCCTTATGTAAAATCTCTTCCTTTATAACCTTTTCATAGAGTGCATCGTATTACCAACCTTTACTAAAAAGTCTTATCAAACTTAATGATAGTATAACTTTCATGCTTACTTACTTCTTATCCATAACTATTAGTCCTGCTATAAGCAAAACAACCTTGACTAAATTTTTCCTGCAATTATTAACCCTGTTATAAGGATGATAATCAGGCAAACTATTACAGCAATTAGAATTTTACAACCAGAATTCCACATTGTGGGTGCCACATTGTATAGCTCTGTTGCAAATAGTAGCTTGACTAGAACAATTTTCAAGAGTGGCATAGTAAATAATTTTCATTTAAAACTTTACTTGCCAAGATACAACATGTGCCTTTGAGGATTTACAAAGTTACAAATGTGATTCTATGAATAATTAAATCTCTCTGCAAATATGCATTAAAAAGAAGTTCTAATATTTAGCAGTGAACTCTGAAAGTTTAGAAATAATAAAAAGTATTTGATGAGGTAGGAGTGGGACTGAGTAAGATGCATAGCCCTAACTCAGTTATCTTTTATGATTTTCGGCTTAAGACCTTTTTTTTTTTTATTATTATACTTTAAGTTCTAGGGTACAACGTGCAGGTTTGTTACATATGTATACATGTGCCATGTTGGTGAGCTGCACCCATTAACTCATCATTTACATTAGGTATATCTCCTAATGCTGTCCCTCCCCTCTACCCTCTCCCCACAATAGGACCCGGTATATGATGCTCCCCTTCCTGTGTCCAAGTGATCTCATTGTTCAATTCCCACCTATGAGTTAGAACATGCGGTATTTGGTTTTCTGTTCTTGCGATAGTTTGCTGAGAATGATGGTTTCCAGCTACATCCATGTCCCTAAAAAGGACATGAACTCATCCTTTTTTATGGCTGCATAGTATTCCATGGTGTATATGTGCCACATTTTCTTAATCCAGTCTGTCACTGATGGACATTTGGGTTGATTCCAAGTCTTTGCTATTGTGAGTAGTGCCGCAATAAACATACATGTGCATGTGTCTTTATACCAGCATGACTTATAATCCTTTGGGTATATCCCAGTAATGGGATGGCTGAGTCAAATGGTATTTCTAGTTCTAGATCCTTGAGGAAACTTGCCACTCTGTTTTCCACAATGGTTGAACTAGTTTACAGTCCCACCAACAGTGTAAAAGTGTTCCTATTTCTCTACATCCTCTCCAGCACCTGTTGTTTCCTGATTTTTTAATGATTGCCCTTCTAACTGGTATAAGATGGTATCTCATTGTGGTTTTGATTTGCATTTCTCTGATGGTGAGTGATGATGAGCATTTTTTCATGTCTGCTGGCTGTATGAATGTCTTCTTTTGAGAAGTGTCTATTCATATCCTTTGCCCACTTTTTGATGGGGTTGTTTTTTTCTTGTAAATTTGATTGAGCTCTTTATAGGTTCTGGATATTAGCCCTTTGTCAGATGAGTAGATTGCAAAAATTTTCTCCCATTCTGTAGGTTGCCTGTTTACTCTGATGGTAGTTTCTTTTGCTGTGCAGAAGCTCTTTAGTTTAATTAGATCCCATTTGTCAATTTTGGCTTTTGTTGCCATTGCTTTTAGTGTTTCGGACATGAAGTCCTTGCCCATGCCTATGTCCTGAATGGTATTCCCTAGGTTTTCTTCTAGGGTTTTTATGGTTTTAGGTCTAACATTTAAGTCTCTAATCCATCTTGAATTAATTTTCATTTAAGGAGTAAGGAAAGGATCCAGTTTCAGCTTTCTACTTATGGCTAGCCAATTTTCCCAGCACCATTTATTAAATAGGGAATCCTTTCCCCATTTCTTGTTTTTGTCAGGTTTGTCAAAGATCAGATGGCTGTAGATGTGTCGTATTATTTCTGAGGGCTCTGTTCTGTTCCACTGGTCTATATCTCTGTTTTGGTACCAGTACCATGCTGTTTTGGTGATCGTAGCCTTGTAGTATAGTTTGAAGTCAGGTAGCGTGATGCCTCCAGCTTTGTTCTTTTGGCTTAGGACATGAAGGAAGACATGAAGGAAAGAAAGAAGGAAGAAAAGATAACAAAACCACCAGAAAATACATATAAAATAGCAGGAGTAAGTCCTTACCAATCAATAATAACACCGAATGTAAATGGACTAAACTCTCCCATCGAAAGACACAGACTGGCTGAATGAAGAAATACATAAGACCCAAGAGCTGTTGTCTACAAGAAACACAATTCATCTATGAAACAGACACATATACAGAAAATAAAAGGATGGAAAAGATATTCCATACCAACGGAAACCAAGAAAGAGCAGGAGTAGCTATATTTATATCACACAAAATAATTTCGAAACAAAAACTGTAAGAAGGAACAAAGAAGATCACTATATAATGATAAGGTCAATTCATCGAGAAGATATAACAATTTTAAACATATATGCAGTCAAAACTGGAGCACCCAGATATAAAAAGCAAATATTCCTAGAGCTAAAGAGAGAGATAGACCCCAATATGGTAATAGCTGTAGAGCTCAACACCTCGCTTGTAGCATGGGTCAGAGCTCTTGGACAGAATATCAGTAAACAAACATCAAATTTAAGGCTGGGCGCGGTGGCTCAAGCCTATAATCCCAGCACTTTGGGAGGCTGAGATGGGCGGATCATGAGGTCAGGAGATCGAGACCATCCTGGCTAACACGGTGAAACCCCGTCTCTACTAAAAAAATACAAAAAAAACTAGCCGGGCGTGATGGCGGGCGCCTGTAGTCCCAGCTACTTGGGAGGCTGAGGCAGGAGAATGGCGTAAACCCAGGAGGCGGAGCTTGCAGTGAGCTGAGATCTGGCCACTGCACTCCAGCCTGGGCGACAGAGCGAGACTCTGTCTCAAAAAAAAAAAAAAAAAAAAAAAAAGAAACATCACATTTAATCTGCACTATAGACCAAATGGACCTAACAGATATTTACAGAACATTTCATCCAACAGATGCAAAATTACACACTCTTTTCCTCACCATACAGATCATTCTTAAGGATAGACAATATGTTAGGTAACAAAACAAATCTTAAAACATTCAAACAATTAAAATAGTATCAAGCATCTTCTCTGATCACAGTGAAATAAAACTAGACATTATTAAAAAGAGAAATTTTGGGAAATACACAAATACATGGATATTAAACAATATGCTCCTGAATGATGAGTGGGTCAAAGAAGAAATTAAGAAGGAAATTGAAAAATGTCTTGAGACAAATGATAATGGAAACACAACATACCAAAACCTAGGGGATACAGACAAAGCAGTTCTAAGAGGGAATACTATAGCTATAAGTGCCTACATCAAAACAGAAGAAAAAGGAACTGGCATGGTGGTTCACATGTGTAATCCCAACACTTTGGGAGGGTTAGGCAAGCAGATCACTTGAGGTAAGGAGTTCGAGACCAGGCTTGACAATGTAAAAAACCCCTGTGACTACTGAAAATACAAAAATTAGCCAGGCATGGCAGTGCACGCCTGTAGTTCCAGCTACTCAAGAGGCTGAGGCACAAGAATCACTTGAACCTGGGAGGCAGAGGTTGCAGTGAGCCGAGATCATGCCACTGTGTTCCAGCCTGGGCAACAGAGGGAGACTCCGTCTCGGAAAAAAAAAAAAAAAAAAAAAGAAAGGAGGATGGCCCACCAGGGAGCAACATAGAGCCAGCAGAACCTCCCCCACAGAGAGAAGCAGTGAGTGAATTTGTGACCTGGGGAGACCATGCTTCTCCATGGATCTTCTCCTGACCTTCGGGTCAGGAGACCCCCTTGTGAACCCCCTTCACTAGGGCCTTCAGTCTGACATATAGATCTGCATGCAGTCTCAGCAGAGCAGTCGCTCAGGCATGCGCAGGGGCCCAGGAGCTTTATATACTCTAGCTCTGGGCTTCCCAGCAAAAGTGATTGCAACTCCAGCAGATAGGAGGCTGGACCTCCACATGTAATTCCAGGCAGGGGGCTGAAGCCAGGGGGCCAAGTAGCAATGGTCTGCAGACCCCACTTTATGCCTCACAGGAAAAGACCCACTGGCTTGGAATTCCATCCAACCACCAGCAACAGTTTCACCCCTACCTGGGATGAAATTCCCAGGGAAAGGGCCAGGCCACTATTTTTGCTGTTTGGATGACTCAGCCGTTCCAGCCTGAGGGCCTTGGTGAATCCAAACGGATTCACCAGTTGAGGGCAGAAGGGATGCCCCAACACAGCCAAACGTGACTGTGGCCAAAACGTGGCCAGACTGCTTCTTTAAGCAGGTCTCTTATCCATTCCTCCTCACTGGGTAGGACCTCCCAACTAGGGCTTCCAGCCACCCCCGCTGGTGTTCTCTGGCTGACAGAGATTTGAATTCTCCTTGGCAGGGAGTTCCTGGGGAGAAAGGGGAGCCACCAACTTTGCTTTTGGATGACTCAGCCATTCCAGCCTGCACACTTTGGAGAGTCCAAACAGACTAGAGGCAGAAGAGATTCCCCAGAACAGCATGGCTGCTCCACCAAAACATGGCCTGCTTCTTTAAGCAGGTTCCTAATCTGTTTCTCCTTAATGTGCAGGGCCTTTCAACCAGGGACTCCAGCCACCCCTGCTGGTGTTCTCTGGTTGACAGAGATTTGAATTCTCCCTGGGAAAAAGTTATCAGAGAGAGGGGTGGCGACCGTCTCTGCTGTTTGGGTGATTTAGTAGATGCTTCAGCCTGTGAGCTTTGGAAAGCCCAAGCCAGCCAGGTCAGAAGCAGTACCCCAGCACAGCACAGTGGCTCCACAAAAGCATGGCCAGACTGCTTCTTTAACTGGGTCCCTGATCCCATTCCTTCTCACTGGGTGGAACCTCCCAACCAGGGCCTCCAGTCATCCCCACTGGTGTTCTCTGGCCAACAGAAATTTGAATTCTCCCTGGGACAGAGTTCCCTGGTAAGGGTGGGCCACCATCTTTGCTTTTTGGGTGACTCAACCATACTAGTCTGTAGCCTTGGAGAGTCCACACTGACCAGGGGTGGATGGAATCCCCCAGGACAGCACAGCTGTTCCGCCAAAATGTGACCTGGCTACTTCTTTAAGCAAGTCCCTGATCTGCTCCTCCTTACTGGGCAGGACCTCCCAACTGGAGCCTCCAGCCATCCCCGCCAGTGATCTCGGCCAACAGATTTGAAAATGTCCTGGGACAGAGCTCCCAGAAGGAAGAGTGGGCTGCCATAATTGCTATTTGGATGACTTAACTGTTCCAGCCTCCAGGCTTTAAAGAGTCCAATCCAACTGGGAGCAGAAGCAGTACCCCAGCACAGCACAGCTGCTCTACAAAAGTATGGCCAGACTGCTTCTTTAAGCAGGTCTTGGGATTCTGTTCCTCTTGGATCTCCAGTCACCTTCTACAGGTACATTCAGGCTGGCAACAAGTCTGTACCTCAAGATAGAAAAGTGCTGGGATTACAGGTATGAGCCACCATGCCCAGTCCTCTCTTCCTATTTGAATGTCCTTTATTTCTTTCTCTTGCCTGATTGCCCTGGCCAGAAGTTCCAATACTATGCTGAATAGAAGCGGTAAGAGAGGGCATCCTTGTCTTGTGCCAGTTTTGAAGAAAAATGGTTCCAGCTTTTGCCCATTCAGTATGGTGTTGGCTGTGGGTTTTAGATGGCTCTTATTATTTTGAAGTATGTTCCTTCAATACGTAGTTTATTGAGATTTTTAACATGAAAGGATGTTGAATTTTATTGAAAACCTTTTCTGCATCTATTGAGATAATCATGTGATTTTTGTCTTTCATTCTGTTTACATGATGAATCACATTTATTGATTTGTGTATGTTGAACCAACTTTGCATCCTGGGGATGAAGACTACTTGATCACAGTGGATAAACCTTTTTTTTTTAAGATGGAGTCTCGCTTTGTCACCAGGCTGTAGTGCAGTGGCGTGATCTCAGCTCACTGCAACCTCCGCCTCCCAGGTTCAAGCAATTCTTCTGCCTCAGCCTCCCAAGTAGCTGGGACTACAGGCACGCACCATCACGCCCAGCTAAGTTTTGTATTTTTAGTAGAGAAGGGGTTTCACCATGTTGGCCAGGATGGTCTCGATCTCTTGACCTTGTGATCCGCCCGCCTAGGCCTCCCAAAGTGCTGGGATTACAGGCATGAGCCACCGTGCCCAGCCCACGGTGAATAAACTTTTTGATGTGCTACTGGATTCAGTTTGCCAGTATTTTGTTGAGGACTTTTGCATCAATGCTCATCAAGGATATTGGCCTGAAGTTTCCTTTTGTTTTGTTTTTGTTTTTGTTTTATATCTCTGCCAGGTTTCAGTATCAAGATGATGTTGGCCTCATAGAATAAACTAGGGAGTCCCTTCTGAATTTTTTGATATAGTTTCAGCAGGAATTATATCAGCTCTTTTTCATACATCTGGTAGAATTCAGCTGTGAGTTCATCTGGGCTTTTTTTTTTCCTTGGTTGATAGGGGTTTTTTTGTTTTGTTTTGTTTTTTTGTTTTTTTTTTTTTGTTTGTTTGTTTTGAGACGGAGTCTCGCTCTGCCGCCCAGGCTGGAGTGCAGTGGCGCGATCTCGGCTCACTGCAAGCTCCGCCTCCCTGGTTTACGCCATTCTCCTGCCTCAGCCTCCCGAGTAGCTGGGACTACAGGCGCCCGCCATCTCGCCCAGCTAGTTTTTTGTATTTTTAGTAGAGACGGGGTTTCACCATGTTAGCCAGGATGGTCTCGATCTCCTGACCTCGTGATCCACCCGTCTCGGCTTCCCAATGTGCTGGGATTACAGGCTTGAGCCACCGCGCCCGGCCACCTCATTGTTTTTGTAGTGACAGGTAAAGTCTTTCCTTTTCATATTTAGTGCTTCCTTCAGGAGTTCTTGTAAGGCAGATCCAGGGGTAATAATTTCCCTTTATGTTTGTCTGAAAAGAATCTTATTTTTCCTTTGCATATGAAGCTTACTTTTGGCTGAATATGAAATTCTAGGTTGGAATTTTTCTTTAAGAATGTTCAACATTGGCCTCCAATCTCTTCTGGCTTGTAGAATTTCTGCTGAAAAGTGCACTGTTAGTCTGATGGGCTTCCCTTTGTAGGTAACCTGGCCTTTCTTTCTAACTGCCCTTGACATTTTTTTCATTCATTTTGACCTTGAAGAATCTGATGATTGTATGTCTTGGAGGTGATCTTCTTATGGAGTATCTTGCTGGGTTTCTCTGCATTTCCTGAATTTGAATGTTGGCCTGGATAGCTAGGTTGGGGGCAGGGGGTGTTCTCTAGGATGATATCCTAAAATATGTTTTCCAAATTGGTTCCATTATCTCCATCTCTTTTGGGTACACCAGCCAGTCATAGATTTGTTCTCTTTACACTATCCCATATTTCTTGGAGGTTTGTTCATTCCTTTTCATTCTTTTTTTTTTTCTATTCTTGTCTACTTATCTTACTTCAGAAAGGCAGTCTTCAAGCTCTGAGATTCTTTCCTCTGCTTGGTCTATTCTGCTATTAATACTTGTGGTTGCATTTTAAAATTCTTGTATTGTGTTTTTCAGTTCTATCAGGCTGGTTACATTCTTCTCTACACTGGCTATTTTGTCTGTCAGCTCATGCAATGCTTTATCATGACTTTTTAGTTTCCTTGCATTGGGTTAAAACACAATCCTTTAGCTCACTGAAGTTTGTTTTTATCCATATTCTGAATTCTACTTCTGTCATTTCAGCCATCTCAGCCCAGTTTCAAACCCTTGCTGGAGAGGTGATGTGATCACTTGGAGAAAAGAGGGCACTCTGACTTTTTGTGTTTTCACCATTCTTGTGCTGATTTTTTGTCATCTTTGTGGGTTTATCTACCTTTAATATTTGAAGTTGCTGACCTTTGGATGAGTATTTTTTTCTTTTAACAATTTGACCACTTTTCTATAGGGCTGCTGTGGTTTGCTGGGAGTCCTCTCTAGTCCCTAGTCCTCTCAAATTTTCCAGTACCTGGAGGTATCACCAGTGAAGGCTGAAAAACAGCAAAGATGGAATTCTGCCCATTCCTCTGGGAGCTCTATCTTTGTGTTTGTAACACAAAAAATAAATTCTTGGGGTAATGGATACCACATTTATCCTGATGTGATTATTACGCATTGCATGCTCATATCAAAATATTTCATGTAACCCATAAACATATACACCTACTATGTACCCACAAAAACAAAAATAAAAATAAACATAAATGGTTATGTCAATATAACTGATACATCACGTTGGAAAAGTGAACAAAATAAAAAATTTAAAAATAATAAAATAATTTGTGCAAGCTAAAATAATTTGTGCAAGCAGATCATCACCAAATGGCAGAGATGTGATAAAACAGGCAGTCTGTGGCCACCCCACCCTTTCTGTGCAGAGATTGTGGTGCAGTGGGGTCCTCTATAGTCCAAGCCCAGGCAGACCTCCAGCCATCTAGAACACCTCACTCCATGCAGAGAACTTGGAGCCAAGGAGGTTTCCCATCTGATCTTCATGGCTAGTCACACCTCTGGGTACATGGTTGACACTGGTGCTTGTGCCTGCTATCAGGAAGCCTGTACATGGGCCTGCCCATTCCAGCCTCGTCCATCTTGGAATGCATGCTTTGAATTTTTTAATATGTAATCTCTTGTTTTCCATTTTGGTTAGGGATCACTGCTGAAGAACTAGTGTAATCTTTCAGTGGTGTCACAACATTCAGATTTTTCATGATGCCAGAATTCTTACAATGGCTTCTTATCTGGAGATGTTGGCATTCCTAATTTTTGTAATTATTTTCATGCAGACAGGATTCTTCTTTCTATGTATATATTTCTTCTTTCCTTTTCCCTGTCTCCATAGAAGGTGTGAGCATAGAGTATATTTGGTACCATCTTTTGGCTTTGCTTTTATAGCCCTATGGACTTCTCATGGCTGGCTTTATATTGAGCTATTGTGCAGTTTGGCCTACTAGCCAGCAGATGGCGTGCATGAATAAGAGATAGCTGTGGCCAATGTCACTAGGTATATACTTTATTATTGTTTACTAAGAGAAGCTTTCAATAAATCCAAAGCATGCACTGCAAGGAAGCTCAGCAACATCCAAACAAAGCTTCAAACTCAACACAAATATATTTCTACAGCAATCCAGTAAATGAAGGAAGAGATAAACATGTCAAAAAGAAATCAGTCAGAACTTCTGGTATTGAAAAGCTCACTTAAGAAATTCCAAACTACAATTAAAAGCTTTATCAATAGACTGGAGCAAGCAGAAGAATGAATTTCAGAACCTGAAGTATGGTCTTTTAAACAAACTTGGTCAGACCAAAAAAAAAAAAAAAAAGAATTTTAAAAAATAATAAAGTCTTTGAGAAAATGGGATTATATAAAGTGACCAAACTTATGAATTAATGACATTTCTGAGAGAAGGAGAAAAAGTAAACGATCTGGAAAACATATTTGAGAGAAGAATTTAAGAAAATCTCCCTAATCTTGCTGGAGAGGTAGACATCCAGATAGAAGAAATCCAGAGAACACCTGTGAGATACTATACAAAATAAGCATCGACAAGACATAGAGTCACCACACTGTCCACCATCAATAGTAAGGAAAAAAATCTTAAACACAGTTACAGAAAAATATGAGATTATGTACAAAGCGAATTCCATCAGGCCAACAGCAGACTTCTCAGCAGAAACCTTGCAAGCTGGAAGGGATTGAGGGCCTATTTTCAGCATTCTGAAAAAAATAAATTCCAACAAAGAATTTTATATCCCACCAAACCAGGCTTCATAAGCAAAGAAGAAATAAAATATTTTACAGATAAGCAAGCAATAAGGGAATTTGTTACCACTAGACTAGCCTTACAAGAGATCCTTAAGGGAGTTCTAAACATGGAAACAAAGGAACAATACCTGCTACCACAAAAATACACTGAAGTATATGGTCCTCAGATCCTATAAAGCAACCACACAATAAAACCTGCAAAGCAACCAGGTAACAACTTCATGAAAGGATGAAAACCTCACATATCACTATTAACCTAGAATATAAATGGTCTAAATGCCTTACTCAAAAGGCATAGAGTGGCAAGTTTGATTTTAAAAAGAAAGACTCATTTGTCTGCTGTCATCAAGAGGTCCATCTCACATGTAACGACACCCATAGGCTCAAAGTAAAAGGCTGGAAAAAATCTATCATGCAAATGGAAAACAAAGAAGAGCAGAGGTAGATATTCTTAGATCAGATAAAACAGACTTTAAACCAACAAAAGTAAAAAAGTACAAAGAAAAGCATTTCATAATGATAAAGGCCTCAATTTAATAACACTTAACTATCTAAACACATATGTACCCCACATTGGAGCACCCAGCTTCATAAAGCTGTAGTTCTAGACCTATGAAAAGACTCGTCCACACAATAATAGTAGGGGACTTCAACACCCCGCTGACAGCATTAGACAGGTCATCAGAGCAGAAAACTAACAAAGAAACCTGGACTTAAATTTGACATTTGACCAATTGGCCCTAATAGACATTTACAGAATACAGAAGCCATAACTACAGAATACAAATTCCTTCTCATCTGCACATGGAACATACCCCAAGATGGACAACATGCTCAGGCTAAAGCCAGTTTCAATCAATTAAAAAAAAAAAAGAACAAAAAACCAGAAATCATGCCAGCCATACTCTTGGACCACAGTGTAATAAAAATAGAAATCAATACCAAGAAGATCTCTCAAAACTACATAATAACATGGAAATTAAATAACTTGTTCCTGAATGACTTTTAGGTAAACAATGAAATTAAGGCAGAAATAAAAAAAATTATTTGAAATACTAGGCTGGGCGCTTTGGCTCATTCCTGTAATCTCAGGACTTTAGGAGGCCGAGGCAAGTGGACGACCTGAGGTCAGGAGTTCAAGACCAGCCTGGCCAACTGGTGAAACCCTGTCTCTACCAAAATGGAAAAATTAGTCGGGCATGTTGGTGGGTGCCTGTAATCCCAGCTACTCAGGAGGCTGAGGGGGGACAATTGCTTGAACCCAGGAGGCAGAGGTTGCAGTGAGCCAAGATCGCGCCACTACCCTCCAGCCTGGGTAACAGAGCAAGACTCCGTCACAAAAAAAAAAAAAAAAAAAAAAAAATTATATTCTATTTATAATAGTTGAAATAAAAACAAAACAAACAAAAAACCTAGACTATATGTAACCAAGAAGGTGAAACATATCTACCAGGGGAACTACAAAACACTGCTGAAAAAAATAATAGACGACAAAAGTTAGTGGAAAAGCATTTTATGCTCATGAATTGTAAGAATCAATATTGTTAAAATGTCCATACTGCTTAAAACAATCTACATATTCAATGCCAATCCTATCAAGCTGCTAATATCTTTTTTTCACAGAACTAGAAAAAAACTACTCTAAACTTCATCTGAAATCAAAGAATAGCCTTAATTGTCAAAGCAATTCTAAACAACAACAACAAAAACAAAGCTGGAGGCATCACGTTACTTGACTTCAAACTGTACTGCAAAACTACAGTAAGCAAAACAGCATGATACTGGTACAAAAACAGACACAGATCAATGGAACAAAAAACAGAACCCAGAATTAAGCCACACACATACAGCCATCTGACCTTAGACAAAGCCAACAACAAAAAACCAATGGTGAAGAACTCCTTGTTCAATAAATGATGCTGAGATTGCTGGCTAGGTATATGCAGAAGAATGCAACTGGATCCCTACATTCATCATATACAAAAATTAACTCAAGATGGATTAAAGATTTAAATGTAAGACCTCAATCTATGAGACGCCTAGAAGAAAACCTAGGAAACACCATTCTGAACATTGGCTTTGGGAAAAAATTTATGACAAAGTTCTCAAAAGCAATTGCAACAAAAAAAAATGACTAATTGGATCTAATTAAACTAAAGAGCTTCTGCACAGCAAACAAAACTAGTAACAGTAACAGACAACCTATAGAATGGCAGAAAATATTCGAAAACTGCATCAGAAAAGATCTAATATTTAGAAATCAACATAAAAAGTAAACAACTAAACAAGTAAAAACAAAGTAACTCCCTTAAAAATAGGAAAAAGATGTAAACAGACACTTGTCAAAAGAAAACAAGCAGCCAACAAACATGAATAAATGCTTAACTTTACTAGTGGTCAGAGAAATGAAAGTCAAAACCATCATAATGAGATACCATCTTACACCAGTCAAAATGACTATTATTAAAAAGTAAAAAAAAAAAAAACAAAAAAACAAAAACAACAGATGCTGGCAAGGCTACCGAGAAAAGGGAATGCTTATACACTGTGGTAGGAATGTAAATTAGTTCAGCCACTATGAAAAGTAGTTTGGAGATTTTTCAAAGAACTTAAGACAGAACTATCCTTTGACCCAGAAATTCATTACTGGTTTTATATCCAAAAGAAAACAAATTTTTGTACCAAAAAGTCACATGCACCCATATGTTCATTGCAACACTATTCACAAAAGCAAAGACATGAAATCAACATAGCTGCCCATTATTGGTGGATTGGATAAAGAAAATGTGGTACATGTACACCATGGAATACTATGCAGTCATAAAACGGAACAAAATCCTGTGCTTTGCAGTGACATGGATGCAGGTAGAAACCATTATCCTAGGTGAATTAACACAGCAACAGAAAACCAAATACTGCATGTTCTCACTTACAAGCGGGAGTTAAACACTGAGCACACATGGACATAAAGATGAGAACAGTAGATACTGAGGAGTACCAGAGGGGAGAAGCAAGACAAGGGGCAAAGGCTGAAAAACTACTGGGTACTGTGCTTTCTACCTGAGTGACAGGATCAATCATCAAACCTCAGCATCATGCAACATACCTAAGTAACAAACCTACTCATGTAGTCCATGAATCTAAAGTGGAAATTAGTTTTGAAATTAAAAAAAAAAAAATTTAAATAAAAACATCCATTGTCGGGATAAACAAACTACCCAGATTACAATGGTGATACACACACAGCAAAATAAGATATTTGACCTACCAAGATGTGAGAAAGTAAATTATCATGGAAAACTTTCTTTATGTTTTTTTTTTTAAATTGTATTGACTATTTCAAGGAATATTTAGATGTTGACTTTCTCTATTTTTCTATTTTCAATTTCATTAATTTCTACTCCAATTATTATTACTATTTATTCTGCTTGCTTTGGGATTAGTCAGAGTACAGAATACAGTACTTTTTATAGTTTCCTAAGGTATAAACGTAGACTATTGAATATAGAATTATCTTCTTTGGTGATATAAATACTTATTACCATAACTCTCCTATTTCCCTCTTAGCATTTCTTTTGCTTCACCCTACAAATCTGGTAAGTTGTAACTTCATTTTTATTTAGTTCAACTTTTGTTTTTGTTTTTGTTTTTCTGAGACAGAGCCTGGCTCTGTCACCCAGGCTGAAGCACAGTGACACGATCTCGGCTCACTGCAACTTCTGCCTCCCAGATTCAACTGATTCTCATGCCTCAGCCTCTTAAGTAGCTGGGTTTACAGGCGTATGCCACCATGCCTAGCTAATTTTTGTATTTTTAGTAGAGGTGGAGTTTCGCCATCTTGGCCAGGTTGGTCTCAAACTCCCGGCCTCAACTGATCCATCCATTCGGCCTCCCAAAGTGCTGGGATTATAAATGTGAGCCACCATGTCCAGCCAAGTTCAAACTATTTTTAAAATTTCTCTTATATTTCCTCTTCGACCCACATGTGGTTTACGTGATTATCTTCTTTATCATATTTTACCCATTTTTTGGAACAATTTTTTTTTTTTTTGAGACAGAGTCTTGCTCTGTCACCCAGGCTGGAGTGCAATGGTGCAATTTCAGCTCACTGCAACCTCCGCCTCCTGGGTTCAAGTGATTCTTCTGCCTCAGCCTCCTAAGTAGCTGGGATTACAGGTGTACACCACCATGCCCAGCTAATTTTTGTATTTAGCAGAGACGGGTTTCACCATGTTGGTCAGGCTGGTCTCGAACTCCTGACCTCGTGATCTGCCTGCCTTGGCCTCCCCAAAGTGCTGGGATTACAGGCATGAGCCACTGTGCCTGGCCACAAATATTTTTTTTAATGTCAGAAAACTGAAATTATTTTATAATAAAATAGTACAATTTTTAAAACAGGAAGTTTGCATTCTGTGACAGCATTTTTCTTCATAATTATATCTTTGGAAGTATTCAATATGTTGAAAAAACAGCTTGCAGCATAGATGTCAGTTATAAAACATAGTAAAATGATGAACTCCCAAAAACATCCCCATCCACCTAAGAACTAAACATTGATCACTTCTCCTATCCACCCATGCTTCTCTCTTTCTCCCTTCACTGTGCTACCCCCATACATGACCACTACCATAAGCGTTGAGTTTTTTATTAAGCTACTTCTAACTATGTGGATATACTTCATAATATAAATGTATGTAAGGTTTATAATGCACATGTATCAATACATGTACTAATGTGAATGTAAATATGTATACTATCGTATTTTGATATATATGAATTATCTGTACTATAAAAGATTATACTATACATATTCATTTATGTCTGAAATATATACACATATGGATACTTATGTAATACTACATATAACACAACTATACGTACGTAATGCATGAACTACAGTGCATACATATCACATGTGTGTAAATATACATGTAAAAACAAAATAGATTACATATATTAGATGTGTAAAATATTGAATATATACATAAATTTATGTATTGTATAGTATTTGTATAGAATACATAAGATACATTTATACCTAGATAGTATAAGATATACATGCACTTATATTGTAAAATATGTATTTGGGGATGTAAAATTATATATATCATACCTACAAGATATTTGTATATATTTAATGTCATTTAATATAATTTGTGTATTTATATTCAATATGTGTATGATTTGTATGGTATACGTAATTACTTAACATGTACATTATAAGACATATGTAAACATAGTAAATGTATTATTAATAAATATATATATTTACAATTAAAATCACTGCAGTTGGCCAGGTGCTGTGGCTCACACTTGTAATCTACCACTTTGGGAGGTGAGACGGGAGAATTGCTTGAGGCCAGGAGTTCGAGACCAGCCTGAGAAACACAGCAAGACCCCATCTCTATAAAAAATAAAAAACATAGCCAGGTGTGGTGGGAGGCACCTTTAGTCCTAGCTACTTGGGAGGCTGAGGCGGAAGTATTACTTGAGCCCAGGAGTTTGAGGCTGGAGTGAGCCATGATCATGTCACTGTACTCCAGCCTGGATGACATTAGAGACCTAATGTATATATAGCATGATGAATGTAGTAAATCCTAATGGACACCTGAAATTAGACTCTAACAACAACAAAAAAAATCACTGTAGCCTTTCTATATTCATGTAAGTGGCTATTTTGAGGTTACGCATAACCTCAACTTGTGAAGGGCATTGTAGGTGGGTCAGCATATGGCACTGAGTGAACGTTTGCTGGATGAGTGAAGGATGGGTACAGAGCAAAGTGTAAGGAGTGTCTTTCAGCTGCTGTGTTCTGCTCAAGGCTGGTTTCTTCACGCCTGTGAGGAAGCCACAGGCATGAAGAAGACTTGGCATGATTGATTATGAGCAGCAGATCAATACGTTGCACATCAGGGCCCATGATGGAAATCAAAGCAGAGGAGACTCGCGATCTAGTGGGATTTGTATCATTCGTGAAGTGGAGGGAGAGATGCAGCACATTTGTGGGAGAGCATGGGTGGGTGGGGGTGTCATTTGCAGTTACTCGCCCAGTACTGAAAGGCACCCAATAGCACACTACGGGAAGTGAAATAAGCCATGCACAGAGAGCCACATACTGCGTGATTCCCACTTATATGTGGAATATTAGAGAGGGCAAACTCAGAGAGTAGTAACAGAGAGTAGAATGGCAGTTACCAGAGGTGGAGGGTGGAGGGTGGGGGGACTGGGGAGATACTTGTCAAAGGGCAGAAACTTTCAGCTACAAGATGAAAAACTGTTAGAGACCTAATATATAGCATGGTGAACATAGTGAATCCTAATGTGTACTTGAAATTTTCCAAGAGTTATCTCAAATGTTCTCACCACACACACACACACACACACAATGGTAACTGTAAGATGTGGATATATTAATTATCTTGTTTTATACATTTTACAACATATATATATACATCAAGACATCATATTGTATACTCTAAATATATGTAATCTTTTTGTTAATCATAACTCAAAGCTGGAAAAAGGCACTCAATATATATTGTTTCCTTAATTCTTTAATACCACACTCTAATCCTCTTAAAATATATCTGGTCATAAAATCTAGGCCCTGAAATCCTGAAAACAGAAACAACAACAACAACAGATAACAACCAGTATAGCCTGCCTCACTAATCTAATGAATTCTCCTTCATTAACACCTGCAAACACTATTTTTTTTTAAAGTGTCTACTTCTGGTGATGACAGAGTGACTGGTGGTAGGCTGAACTTCCTGATACAGAAAACTGTAACCCGGATGCATTCTATCTGGCAACAGTTTTCAGGCAGTGATAAGAGGTCATGCAAGAGTGAAATTCACACAAGAAGGGAACCTAACAAGCCAAGCCCCATGACCTCCCTGCTCCCTTTCAGGGGATAATTCCTCTCCCAGTAGATACAACTGGAATCTGGGCCAAACAAAGCAGTCATTGATATGGTTTGGCTGTGTCCCCACCCAAATCTCATCTTGAATTGAGCTCCCATAAAGCAGGACATTAGGAAGGAAGACAGCTTCTGGGGA
Organism: Piliocolobus tephrosceles; assembly: GCF_002776525.5. Classification (NCBI taxonomy): domain Eukaryota; kingdom Metazoa; phylum Chordata; class Mammalia; order Primates; family Cercopithecidae; genus Piliocolobus; species Piliocolobus tephrosceles. The sequence goes on along the minus strand of NC_045454.1, from coordinate 2,801,767 downwards.
GGGGCCCCGTTCTGTGTGGGAAGCATGCTAGGGGAGAAGAAAAGACCCACACACAATACCTTTAACGGTAAACAACCTTTGTCCCATGTAAATGGCAATGCAGATAGAATAAGCAAATGATATAATAAGCAAATGGATATACTAAGCAAATTGCAATGGGGAGGGAAGAAGGGACAAGATATACATCTATTTACACTCACCAGACTATGGAGGATTCACCACCACACTGGGAAGCAACAGCCTGGGCTCCAGAGTCGGCCACTCGTCCATGCACAGACAAGGAGAGGTCTCATGAAGCTTTAGCACAGTCTGGGACCCTGGCTCTTTCTGTAAGGAGTTATTTGGCATGAGGCCCAGCCACGAGGGCCCTTCACGACTGGGCTCAAGGAACACAAAAAGGTCAACTTGTTTTTGTGGTTGTCTGTTGTTTTTCAATAACTAACGAATAGGAATAGATTGAAATAGAGATTTCTCCGAAACAGCGCCGGATGAACGCCTCAAGGGGCTCACACAACCTGTTCCAGGACTTGGTGACCACTGTTTGTGTCCATGTTCAGTTGAGTTCAAATTTAATATTTAACTTTTCCTCCACAGGCCCTCAGAAATTTGTGTCAGTAAATGCGGGAGGGCAGGTATCTTTTTCACATACTAGCTTCCTTTTTTTTTTTTTTTTTGAAAGTGCACAGCAGTGGGAATGCCAGTCACATGGGAATTCTATTTTTAGTTGTTTGATGAACTGCCACACTGTTTTCCATAGTGGCTGTACTAATATACTTTCCCACCAACATTGTACAAGGGTTCCCCTTACTCTGCATCCTCACCAGCATCCATTATTTTTCGGCTTTTTGATAAAAGCCATTTTAACTGGAGTGAGATAATTTCTTGTTGTGGTTTTGGTTTGCATTTCCCTGATGTGGTGATGTTGAACAGTGTTTCATGTACCTCCTGACCAACTGATGAACAAAATATGATACGTATACACAATGGAATATTATTCAGCCATAAAAAGAATAAAATTAAAATTATGTTATTTGCTGCAACATGGATGGAATTGGAGGACATTATGTTAAGTGAAATAAGCCAGGAACAGATGGACAAATATCACGTCTTCTCACTCATATGTGGGAGCTAAAAACATGGATCTCATGAAAGTAGAGAGTTGATTGGTGGTTACCGGAGGCTATGAATGGAGGGGGAAAGGAGAGAGGTTGTTTTGTGGGCACAAAAATACAGTTGGAGAGAATGAATAAGATCTAGTATTCAGTAGTACAGCAGGGCAACTACAGTTAACAATAATTTGTTGTATGACTTAAAGTTGCTGGAGGGGAGTAATTGAAATGTTTCCAACATAAAGGGTGCAGGTTTGGGGAGATGGAGACCCAGTTGCCCTGGTTTATCATTAGACATTCTATGCATGCATCAAAATACCACATGACCCCACAATATATATAACTATTATGTATCTACAAAAAAAGTTCTGCAGCCGGGCTCAGTGGCTCACGCCTGTAATCCCAGCACTTTGGGAGGCTGAGGTGGGTGGATCACCTCAGGTCAGGAGTTCAAGACCAGTCTAACCAACATGGTGAAACCCCATCTCTACTAAAAATACAAAATTAGCCGGGTGTGGTGGCGCATGCCTGTAATCCCAGCTACTTGGGAGGCTGAGGCAGGAGAATCGCTTGAACCTGGGAGGTGGACATTGTGGTCAGCCGAGATATCGCACCATTGCACTCCAGACTGGGCAGTAAGAGTGAAACTCTATCTCAAAAAAAAAAAAAAATTCTGCCTCAGGGTTCTGTATCCATAAATTCAACAAACCTGGGATCAAAATTTTTTTTTTGGCCAGGCACAGTAGCTCACACCTGTAATCCCAGCACTTTGGCAGGCCCAGGAAGGAGGATCACTTGAATCCAGGAGTTTGAGATCAGCCTGGACAACATAGTGAGACCCTGTCTCTACAAAAAATAAACTATGCACCTAGTCCCAGCTACTCAGGAGGCTGAGGTGGGAGGATCACTTGAGCCTGGGAGGTGGAGGCTGCAGTGAGCTGTGATTGTGCCACGGCACTCTGAGTGACAGAGCAAGAACCCTGTCTCCAAAAAATATTTGTATGAAACCAATAAAAATAATACTAATTTAAAAACCAAGATAGTCTAACAACTATTTACATAGCATTTACATTGTATTAGGTATTATATGTAATCTACAGATGATCTAAAGTATTCAGGAGTAAGCACTAGGTTATATGTAAATAGTACTTCATTTTATGCAGGGGACTTGAGCAGTCTGAGATTTTGGTGCCTGAGATGGTCCTGGAACTAATCTCCTACAGACATACTGAGAGGCAACTGCATGTCTATATCTATAGATATTAAGGTTGCAAGAGACAGATTGGTGGGGGGACGCCTTTACATGAGTTAGAGACAGAGAAGAACAGAGAGATAAGATCCACAATTATTAAATACACTGTAGTGGAAGTTTTTCCAGGATATTTTGCCCCCAGTATTACTGAAAAAGCTGGTGAAGTGTGGAGCCAGGCGAGGGCTCTGGGCTCTCATGGCGGGGTCGCAGGGTCACCCGCCTCCTAGACACATTTGTAGGCCAGGGAAGCCTGCCAGTCAGGAGGTATGAAATAGGAAAAGCCAAATCTGGGGGCCGACAAGGAGAAGTCCTCAGGCTAAGAAATGGCATTT
>NC_045454.1:2778882-2799064 GCF_002776525.5 Piliocolobus tephrosceles | reverse complement strand
GACAATTCTTGTTGGAGGAGGTGCTCTTGCAACTGTTTTAGGCCTTTCTCAGTTTGCTTATCAGAGAAGGAAACAAATGAGCCCGGTCTATGTTGAAGCAGAAGACTGCATTTCAGAACCTGTTAACAGGGAGCCTCCTTGCAGAGGCCTCAGCTACTGACTTTGCAAAAATATATCTGAAGTTGATATCCTTGTTATGGGAGGAGAAGCAACAGGAAGTGGCTGTGTACTAGATGCCATCACCAGAGGATTAAAAACAGCCTTGTAGAAAGAGATGATTTCTCATCAGGGACCAGCAGCAGAAGCACTAAATTGATCCATGGTGGTGTGAGATATGTTCAGAAGGCCATGATGAAGTTGGATATTGAGCAGTATAGGATGGTTACAGAAGCCCTTGATGAGCATGCCAACCTGCCAGAAATTGCTCCCCTTTCATCAGCTCCATTGTCTATCATGCTTCCAGTTTACAAATAGTGGCAGTTACCTTACTACTGGGTAGGAATCAAGCTGTATGACTTGGTTGCAGGAAGTAATTGCCCGAAAAGCAGTATGTCCTCAGCAAATCAAGAGCCCTTGAACATTGCCCAGTGCTCCAGAAGAACAAACTGGTAAGAGGAATTGTCTACTATGATGGGCGACATAACGATGCACGAATGAATCTTGCCATTGAGCTGACTGCTGACAGATATGGGGATGCCACAGTCAATGACAGGGAGGTAGTGAGCTTGCTCAAGAAGATAGACACCAAGACAGGGAAAGTGCATGTGAGTGGTGCATGGTGCAAGGATGTTCTCAAAGGGCAGGAATGTGACATGAGAGCCAAATGTGTTATCAATACCATGGGACATTTCACAGATTCTGTCTGCAAAATGGATGATAAGGACGCTGCAGCTACCTGCCAGGCAAGTGCTGGTGTCCATATTGTGATGCCTGGTTATTACAGCCCAGAGAACATGGGACTTCTTGAACAGTGATGGGCGAGTTATTTTCTTCTTACCCTGGCAAAAGATGACGACTGCTGGCACTACTGATACTCCAACTGATATTACACCATCCACTTCCTTCAGAAGAAGATATTAACTTCATTTTGAATGAAGCGCGTAATTACCTGAGCTGTGATGTTGAACTGAGAAGAGGGGGGACATCCTGGCCGCATGCAGCGGTATCCGTCCCCTTGTTACAGATCCCAAATCTGCAGATACTCAGTCTATGTCCTGAAATCATGTTGTCGATGTCAGTGAGAGAGGCCTTTATTACTACAGCAGGTGGAAAGGGGACAACTTACCGGTCTATGGCAGAAGATACCCTAAATGCTGCTATCAAAACCCATAATTTGAAAGCGGGACCAAGTAGAACAGCTGGGCTTTTCCTTCAAGGGGGTCAAGACTGGAGCCCCACACTCTACATGAGGCTCGTCCAGGATTATGGACTTGAAAGCGAGGGGGCACAGCATCTTGCCACCCCCTATGGTGATAAGGCTTTTGAGGTGGCCACAATGGCAAGTGTGACTAGCAAAAGGTGGCCTATTGTTGGAGTACGTCTTGTGTCAGAATTTCTATATATTGAAGCAGAGGTGAACTATGGGATTAAGGAGGATTCCTGCACCACTGTGGATATGATTTCACATCGTACTCTCCTGGTTTTTTTTTTTTTTTTTTGAGACAGAGTTTCACTCTTGTCACCCAGGCTGGAGTACAATGGCATGATCTCGGCTCACTGCAATCACCGCCTCCCAGGTTCAAGTGATTCTCCTGCCTCAGCCTCCTGAGTACCTGGAGTTACAGGCATGCGTCACCATGCCTGGCTAATTTTGTAGTTTTAGTAGAGATAGGGTTTCTCCATGTTGGTCGGGCTGGTCTCAAACTCCTGACCTCAGGTGATCCTCCTGCTTCGGCCTCACCTGGCCTTTCTAAATGTCCGGGCAGCAGAGGAAGCCCTACCCAGGATTGTGGAACTGATGGGCAGAGAACAGAATTGAGATGATTATAAGAAACAGGAACAACGTGAAACAGCCAGGAAGTTTCTATATTATGAAACAGACTATAAATCTCGATCAGAACAGTTAACAGATGGCTCTGAAATTAGCCTATTGCCTTCAGACACTGAAGGTATACGAAGAGATTTCATAAGTTTGATGCAGACCAGAAAGGCTTTATTACCATTGTTGATGTTCTGCATGTATTAGAGAGTATCAGTGTTCAAATGGATGAAAATACACTCCATGAAATTCTAAATGAAGTCGATTTGAATAAAATTCACAGGTTGAACTCAATGAATTTTTGCAGCTGATGAGTGCTATTCAAAAAGGAAGGGTGTCTGGAAGCCGGCTTGCTATACTAATGAAAGCTGCAGAAGAGAGCCTCGACAGAAGAGTTCTAATTCCAGTGGACCATAGTTACAGAAGGGACCGGGCTTAGGACGCGACTGGCCCAGGCAGATCTGTGTTTGTTAAACACGTCTTGTTTGTGTATATTTTGCTATGAATGAAGTTCCTTTAAGGACAAAGAAAAGCACACTTTTCTTCTTTTGAGCATATCTGCTTTTACTTAAAATCTGCTAAATGCTAAAACACACAGTCCTTCACCAATCCCAGAGACTCGTTTGGAAATGAACTGATTCCAAGCCATTACTGTGAATAAAGCACCCCAGCATTTTGTGTAAGTTCTTTTTTTTTTTTTTTTTAAGACGGAGCCTCAGTCTGTCGCCCAGGTTGGAATGCAGTAGTGCAATCTTGGCTCACTGCAACCTCCGCCTCCTGGATTCAAGCAATTCTCTTGCCTCAGCCTCCAGAATAGTTAGGATTACAGGCGTCTGCCACCACATCCCGCTAATTTTTGCATTTTTAGTAGAGATGGGGTTTCACCATGTTGGCCAGGCTGGTCTCAAACTCCTGACCTCGTGATCCACCCACCTCGGCCTCCCACAGAGCTGGGATTAGTCCTGAGCCACCGCGCCCAGCCATAAATTCTGAATTAAACCTGTAAAGCTTCCTTATCTAAGAAAGGAAGACAAGAAATAGGGGGAATGAACTTCTTCGAAATTCATTCCAAGCACAAAAGAAAATTTTTTCCTTTTGCATGTAAACTTGACATATACAGTTGATTCTGCTGGGGTTGGGGTGGCTATGTAGGGATTGCCTTTTATTATCAAGTGATTTATTTCAAGCGACTTTAAGGGGTTTCAGGTGAAGGAACCCCCATCTGTGCTGGAGAGTTGGATACTCCTTTCAATAGCCACACCATAGTCATAACAATGATGATAATGCTGGATTATTTGTTAAGCCAGGGTTGTCTGCCTCATGTCCATCATGCTGTTTGCAATAGTCTTGCTTTTAATCAATGTATACCGAGTGTAACTTTAGGATTTCTGCTACTAAATGCATGATCCCTCTTCTGCTTCAGTTTCTGGCTTTGCTTTGTCTGTTTCAAAATATGTAGCTTACTCTTTGGTACAACAACAAACTCATTTTCACTTTTCTTAAATATACTGTAAGTGTTATCATTGGTTTTATTTTCTCTTTCTTATGTATCTGTAAAGATTTTTGGCATATAAATGTAATATTAAAGTCAGTGATGGTATAACTTGCAATGTTTGCGTCATGTCCATCTTTTTTAAGGAGTGAAAAAGCCCTACGATGTTTTTAAAGAATAGCAAGTGTAAGCTCAGTACTAGAGTGACTACACACAATGCATGTTTTCGTATGTGGCACTTTTATGTATTGTGTTGGGTTATTCTAGATCGGACTGTAAAATACTATGTTCGAGGCTGGGTTGTCATTTTTATAACTGTCTTGGTGTTTTATGGCCATTATTTATTACTTTTGATATAGAGAATGAGCTCCGTGCATTTATAAAGCAATAAGACAATGTATTTAATGTGCTTTGTTTTTAACTGAATAAGAATCGGAAGCATGAATCAACAAAACTGATTAAAATGGTCAAAAAAAAAAAGCTGGTGAAGTGTTTATGTTTTTTCTTTAAAACACATGCAGAACACACATTCGTGCCCTTGTGTGCACACACACACAACACACACACACACCAGCCAAACGATCTATCTAAATGGAGCTATGGTGGTGAGGGCTCTGGGCAATGGAATCTTACCAAACGTGCAGTGCTCTATTTTGGAGACAGTGACACCCTTTTTGTTTGTTTCAGATATAAAACAACGCAGGTTCTGTCCTGAAGATCATCATCCAAACAAGAAAAGGGAACATGCCTTCCCAAATAGGAGACCTTCCTGGCCTATGATGAAACTTTGGGCCTGGTTCTGGGATGCACAGCCTTGTTCTACTCTGCCCTCTCTGTTCTGATCCTTGTGGAGTTTGTGTGGCACTGAAATACTCCCATAGTCAGGACCAGCAACCTGACTCTGAGCTACCCCCGCGTTGTCTCCCTCACGCCCTGCTTTCTCTCTTCCTTACTCTTCATCAGCCGCCCCAGCCCTACCACCTGGCTCCTCTGACAGACCACCTTTGCAGCTATGTTCACAGTGGCAGTGTCTTCTGCAGGGCCTTCCAGGCTACAAGGCCAGCAAGCAGGATCCGAAAGTGGATGGGTCCCCAAAAAACACATTCTGTTGTCTTCCTTTGCTCCTGTATCCAAGTGACCCTCTGTGGAATCTGGCTGGGGACACAGCCTCCCTTCGTAGACAACGACCCTCAGTCCATGCCTGGCTACATCATTATCCAGTGTAGTGAGGGTGAGGTCTGTGAAGACGCCAGAACTACTGACTGGGATTTTAGCACCGAAATCAACCTCAAAGTTCAATTGCTCCCCCCTTGGTTATGTTACAGATGGTGCAATGCTGGCTCACAGAGCTTACCCCAGGTCCCCAAGCGAAGTCAGTGGCAGTGCCTGGACTGGAAGTTCATCCTCATCCATTTTTACTTGCGGAATCTCAGGGCTCGGTAAAGAACCACGATTGACAGAGGTCACACAGCAACTGGTATGACAGGGACGGGTTTCCGGAATTCCAGTGTCTTAACACCAAGCCCTGTAGTATTTCTCAGAGATCAAAACCACTGCTCTTGTGTGCTCAGAAGACAGTTTAGTGGTCATCAAATCCAATACATCCAACTTGCAGATCAACACACAAAGACCGTGACCGTGGAGGAAGGTGGGGCGGTAACTTGTCCCAATCTCCAAAGAAAAGGCAAGAATGGTGATCATCAAAGCCGCTGGCACTTGAAGGGTCATTGTGTGCCGGCCATTGCTCTGAGGTTCCCTTAATTCTCACAACTCCCTACATTTTAACATCAAATTCTAACATCATCCTCACTTCACCTATGGGGAAACTGAGATACAGAGTGTGTCTCTTGCCTGAGGCCCTTAAATAGTAACAGAGCACAGCAGGGGCACCAGACATTATTTCACAAAAAGGGAAACCGAGGCCCAGAGAGGGTGAAAGGTCACCGGCTCACCCTCTCAAGGACGAGTGGTATAGGGTAGGTGGCCTCAAAGACAGAGGTTGGCTCAGAACCCACGGCCCCTACAAATCAGCTTTCTCCCCTCCCGTGGGCAGCTATGAAGTCACAGGGGAACTGGGAGGGGCCGTTACCATGGAGACTGGAAGCCCTTTCAGAAACAGGGTGGAAACTACGAGTCGCCCTCATCTCCCAGGGCACCACTTTGGAGCCAGCATTTTCGGCCTCGGAAATAAAACCCAGAGCGCCTCGCGCGAGCAGCCCCAACCTCCCCGCAGGCGACATGCGACACCGACCGAGTGACCGAGGCTCGGGAATCCCCGTACTTCACGGACGCAGAACGAAGGCAGAGACGCCACAAATCGCGTGTGCAACTCTACCCCGTCCTTTAAAGAAAGCCGTGTGGCCTCTCCACCAATCGGAATCCTGCTTTTTCCCTGGTCCCGCCTTATTCCCAGACTTCCGGCGTCTCGCCGGCTGCAAAACAACCCTAGAGGGCTCCGCAACTCCCAGAGACTTCTGGGTATTGTAGTCCCAAAGATGCAGAGAGACAGGAGGAGCAGGTTTTAGTAAAAAGCAGCTTAGAATAAAAATGTCTATACCAGTGATGATTCGGCGGGTTGGAAACGCTTGTTAGATGATTTCACCCACTGTTATTTGTGGGGGAAGCAGGAGGGAAGGAGAAGGAAGGCGGCCGCAGAGGCTTCTGGGAATTCTAGTTCAGCCTCACTAACCAAGGGCTGGGAGCTGCGACCTTCGCCCCGGATCCGGAAGTGGTCGCCGAGGCCTCCTAGCAGCCAATGTGAATGCGACAAGTCCCCGACAGGCGCCCTGCTCTCTCCGGCCCAGCTCGCCAGGTCCTACCACGATGCCTGTCTCGTTTGCGGCTTTGGGACCGGTTGTAGGGGGCTTGACCGTCACTAGTAGACGTTTCTGATTGTGTCGCGGTCACCATGGTAACGACTTTAGCTTCCCTTCCGCCCTTGCGGTGACGTCACTGGCGGAGGCCGGACTGGGGTGGGGTGGAGAGCGGGAGTGCGCATGCGCGTGGGGCGAGGCTGCGGGAGGAGGGAGAGATTCGTGGGAGGACCGTACCCGGGGATGGGACTGGAGGAGTTTCCGTGACCTTGCGGGCTGTTTGTGCTGAGGGGCAGCTTTATTCAAATAATAATGTGCGTGCAGGCGCCCTGCATGATTCCTGGCCGCGTGCTTTCTAGTAAGTGCGCAGAGACTTTTCGCAAGAATTGATTCACTCTTTTTTTCCTTCCCTCCCGATTTTTGATTGGAAACCCAGACTTCCTTTCACGCCTGTCGCCAGGTTAACTAGGTCACTGTTTGCTCTCAGTAGCAACCCTGCCTCCCGCAGTTCGCTTGGTCCTTGATTACAGGTTCGTGCTGTGTATTCATTCATTCAGTGAGAGCCGAATAAGTACTAGTGGCCAAGGAGACAGCAGTGAGCTCAACAGCTGAATGGCCTCAGACCTTACCGAGTTTCTCAATACCAGGGTTATTGACATTGGGGGCAGACATTGCTTTGTTCTCGGGGACTGCCCTGTGCGTTGTAGGATGTTGAGGATCTTCCCTCACCTCACCCACGGGATGCCAGGAAAAATCCTCTCCGGCCCCCAACTCCTGGTTGTGACAACCAAAAATGTCTCCAGACATTGCCAAATGTCCCCTGGGGGCTGAAGTCAGCCTACTGAGAACTGGCGCCCTAAAAGTTTTCCAACACTCTTCTATGCCTTCCTATAACTTGGTCACCCAGGAAACTCTCACCAGGTGATTGAACTCTTATGTGAATGGACATGATCTGACACATTAACTTCATTTTACATAAAATTTAAGAGCACTCCCCTCATCAAAGGGATGGGATGATTAAATGTACAAAGGCCATTAATGGTATCCAGGAGAAGTTACAAAAAACTAACATCAAGCACCTGGGCATATAGTCATCTGGTTAGCATATGAAACCTAATGATAAATGAATTTATACAGCTAGTTTAAAAATTAGTTACTGCTGGGTTCCACCAAAATAAAATATATCATTTTTGCCAAACTTGTCTATGGAGGGATTGGCATTCTCTTCTGATGTGGTTTGCCTGTGTCCCCACCCAAATCTCATCTTGAGTTCCCACATGTGGGAGGGACCCCGTGGGAGGTAATTGAATCGTGGGGGCAGGTCTTTCCCGTGCTGTTCTTGTGATAGTGAATAAGTCTCACGAGATCTGATGGTTTTTTATAAAGGGGAGGTTCCCTGCTCAAGCTCTCTTCTCTTGTCTGCCGCCATGTGAGACGTGCCTTTGACCTTCTGCCATGATTGTGAGGCCTCCCCAGCCACGTGAAACTGTAAGTCCATCAAATCTTTCTTTTGTAAATTGCCCAGTCTTGGATATGTCTTTATCAGCAGCGTGAAAACAGACTAATACATCTTCCATCTGTCTGTCATCAACTTACTGGGTGGTTTCCGTGGCTTTTAGCAGTTTCTTTATGACATTTTAAAGGATCAGCCCTGTTTGCACATGAATTGCTGTAAGAAAAGACGAGCGCTTCCTAGGAGCTGTTATGCAAACACAGCCATATCAACTCAGTCAGAATGTCTGGAGATGGGAGCCCAGACCTCTGCACTTACAAATAAGCGATCATAATCACGGCAGCAGCAGTAACAGTACCTGGCGCTAACAAGCATGGTGTGCTGACAATGCCTGAACTATGGTTGCAGGGTTTCTGTGGAAACACCATCTTTAATTCTCACGATGACTGTATGAAATAGATACAGTCTACATCCCCATTTAACAGAGGAAGACATGGGGACACACACACGTAAGATAAGTGCAGCTGAAGAGTAGAGTATTTTTTGTTTTACATTTTTAATTCTGGGATAATTTTATATTTACAGAAAAGTTGCAATGATATAGTCCAGAGCCTTCTCACGTCCCCCTTCCCCACTTCCCCTGCTGTTGACATCTTACATAAGCCTCGTAGATGTGTCATAACTGTAACATTGCTACAGTACTCTTAACACCAGACTTTATTCACATTTCCCCAGTTTTTTCTCTAACGTCCTTTTCCTGTTCTGGGGTCACATGTGGGACACCACATGACATTTAGTTGCCATGTCTTCCTGCCCTCCTCTGATCTGCAGCGGTGCCTCTGACTCTCCTTGTTTTTGATGACCTTGACAGTTGTGAGGTGTATGGACCGGGTGTTCTGTAAAATGTCCCTCCATTTGGAATTGTCTGATGCTTGCTTATGATTAGACTTGGATTATGGGCAGGAACTGACTTTTAAATTTTTTTTAAATTTTAATGAAAAATTTTACATTGATACTTGGTTCGGTTATCAGACAACCTTTAACCCTGTTTGGAACAACTTGGATATGTGGATCTGCTTTTTAACTATAAATGTTAGAAAATATAATTGCAGATCAATTTTAGCATTCAAATTGAGATGCACCATATGTGAAAAATACACAATGGATTTCAAAGACTTCATACAAAATGAAGGAGATAACTGATCTCATTAATAATTGTTTGTGTTGATTACATGTTGAAATGTATCTTGGATATATTGAATTAAATCATACATATTATTCAAATGGATTTTACCGGGTTCTGGGCTCATAGGAAGTGTGAAATAAGTGTGGCTGACGGATTTTTATTGGCTAACACTGCCCTAGATAATAACAATACATTAATTGAGAACTATGTGACAGGCAGTGTGTTTTAGAAATACTGTCTCATTTAGAACATGTGAACACAGAGAGGGGAACAACACGCACTGGGGCCTGTCTGGGTGTGGGGTTGCGGGGAGGGAGAGCACTGGGAAAAATAGCTAAGGCCTGCTGGGCTGAATACCTAGGTGATGGATTGATAGGGGCAGCAAACCACCACGGCACACATTTACCTGTGTAACAAAGCGGCACAGCCTGCACATGTACCCTGGAACTTAAAAACTAAAAAAAATATATATTATCTCATTTAAAGTTTACCTCTATGAGGCAAGCTCAGTAGACTGTTTCTTAAACTCCACTTTAAAATGATCCCTGGGGTAAAAGAAGTTTCCATCCGTCTATGAAATACACCAACTGATGCTTCAGGCTCACTGAATGCCCCTGGCTAGTGCAGTGCTTTCTAACATGCCTTCGGTTCTTCTCTATCGGTTCAGTTATGTGACTACCAAGAGCTAGTTGAGTTGCATTTATTCTAAACCTTTTCATTCTAATGGGTTTTATTTCAATGATGGAACGCAATTACATTTAACATAAATGAGGAAAATACTAGTGCGTCGGCAAAGAATTGTTTCCACCAAAACAATAATTCAGTGGGAAAGATGTGATAAAGGCCGATTGTTAATAAGAGCAACAACAAAAAATATGTCAAATTGGAATGGGCAAGATGGCTATAGGGATGATCTTTTTCTTTTTTTTTTAATGCAGCGAGGATTTTGCTTAAATAGCTTGGCAAGCGTGCCTGTGTCTCCACTGCCCTTTTAAGGTACAAAGTGGAAATTGTAGGTCCATAGACCTATAGAACAACGCCACCACCACCCCCTGGTCTTATATCCAAAGATTGGCAAATAAGTGTACAATTTTAAATTTTAAAACAAAATGGTAAAAGTATTTTTAATTTCCTATTGGAACCAACTTATTTGATGAACCAACCAATGATGGTTCTGATCATGATGGTAAGAAAACTTCTACCCTACTGTTACTATCCCCATTTGACGATAAAATAAGGTATTAAAAGACAATGCCCTCCCCAAGGCTGCGTATTCATTAAGGGTGGAGCTGGGATTCGAACTCAAGAAACCTTTCTCCAGAGCCCAAGCTCTCAACCAGGACATGGAACCGCCTCCAGAGTAGGCAGGAAGCGTGCAGGCTGGAGAGCTGGACACGGCCTCCTCCTAGAACAGCCACATCCTCACACCTGTATTTCCTCGGGACAGAGCGGGGAGCCCCAAATCTTTACACAAAAGAATACGGACTTTGGAATGAGTCAAACTGGGTCAAATCTCAGCTCTGTAGCTTAGTGTGATGTTGGGAGAGCCATCAGTCTCTCTGAGCTGTAGTTTCTTCACCTGTAAAGTGCACAGTTAACTGATAGGGTTTATGACTCTTGGTAAACCACCAGCATACCTGTTAGTTCTCAGTGTGGGGGAATGGAATAACCCAAACTTTTCAGCCATTTCAACAAGTATACATTTTATTATGGAAGTAGTGGAGACAGTCCGAGAACGATCTGGAGGAGAGATTTTAGGGGAAACCCCTGCAGATGCCCTCTCAGCCGCTCTGGGTGCATCCTCCCAAGGCATGGCCCCCACAGACACCTTCTGGCCATGCCTCTGGGCACCCAGGTGCCATTCCTTAAAGGACCCAGTTCATTACCCTCCACATAGGCAGTCCAGGGGACAGAGAGCTTTCTTCAGAGGTGGGAATGCCTGGGAGATGGAGGCCTTGTGAAGGCTGAGCTGAGATGGAGCAGGCTCACTAGAAAGAACAGCAGGGATCATCCCTAAGAAAGGAGAGAGAAATGTATTTGTGCATTGATTTTCGTCCTCATGCATTCTCATACTCCTTGCCTGGTGCCCTGTCCATCCACCCCACAGGCCTCTTGGTGACCTGCCTCAAGCCCACCTCCTCCCTCCAGCTTAGCCCATTCTCTGCACTCACTAGGTTCCACTAACTTTGTCCCTATGCCCACCAGGCTGTTCCAGCAGCTGGAACATGCTTCCCTCAGATCTCATGGACCCTAGCTCGGCCCCGTCACCAGGGCAAGTGTCTCCTCAGAGCAGGGCTCTTGAGAAACCAGCCAGCGGGAAGCAGCCGCCCCCTCCAGTTCCTCACTGTTCCCCAGCGCCAGGCCTGAGCTTGTGTCGCACCCCTACCTCGCCACTAGAGGGCGCGTCCCACAGGAGCAGGGGCCGCCTAGGCCTGGCTGCCCTGCACCCCCAGCCTGGCGCACTGGAGTCAGGCAGGGTTGCAGGAAGAGAACCTTAAGGTTTGCTTCCGGGCACTGGAGTTCCAGGGATGGATCGGGGTACTTCTTACTCCCAGAGGGGCTCACAGTCTCTGTGAGCAGGGGCCCTCAAACTCTGTTCGGCAGGGCCAACTGCAGCCTGCATCCCTTTTCACAGTTTCTTTTTGTAATTGAGGTAACATGCAACCATAACGCATAACATAAAATTCACCATTTTAACCATTTTGAAAGTGCACAATTTAGGGGCTTTCGGTACATTCACAATATTGTGCAATTGTCACTTCTAAGAGTGGAACATTTTCATCAACCCAAAAAAGAAATGCATTAAGCAGCCGTTCCCCTTATTCCTTTTTCCCCTCAGCCTCTGGCAACTAGTAATTGGCCTTCTGTCTCTTTGAATTTGCCAAATCTGTCTGTTTCATATACATGGCATCATCTACTGTGTAGTCTAGTGTGTCTGCTTCTTTCACTCAGCACCGTGTTTTCAAGGTTCAGCCATGTTGCATGTGCCAGGATCTCACTCCTCTTTTAGGGCTGAATAATCATCCAGTTTATGAATGCACCATGTTTTGTTTATCCATTCATCGGTCATTGGGCACAGCCACAGCCATTGGTGTATTCTCTGTGATTGCTTTGAGCTCCAACAGCAGAGCAGAGTAGTTGCAACAGACCATCTGGCCTGAAAAGCCAACACTTCACTATCTGGCCCTTCCCAGAGAAAGTTTGCCAACCTCTTGCCTAATGGGTTGAAAGCACACATTTATATGAAAATAACTAAGTGGTTTGACCAGTGCTTTCATGTGTGGTTGAGGAGAGCCTGAGAAACCATTCAACACCATTCTTTTCCTTCAGCAGTCCTCCCCAGTGGAATCTGAAAGATTGCTCTTGGTTCCTGAACCAAAGCATTGCTTAGGTGAATCTTGAGGACTGAGGAGGACTTTTCTAGGTCGACAAAGATCAAGGAATCAGTGTGTGCAATGGCATAATGGAGCAGGAAAAAAATGTGATGTTTTCAGGGGAATCAGATATGGATTAATATGAGGTGGGCGCGGTGGCTCACGCCTGTCATCCCAGCACTTTGGGAGGCCGAGGTGGGCGGACCGCCTGAGGTCAGGAGTTCGAGACCAGCCTGGCTAACATGGTGAAACCCCATCTCTACTAAAAATACAAAAATTAGCCAGGCGTGGTGGTGCATGCCTGTAATCCTAGCTACTAGGGAGATTGAGGCAGGAGAATCGTTTGAACCCGGGAGGCAGAGGCTGCAGTGAGCTGAGATTGGGCCACTGTGCTCCAGCCTGGGTGACAGAGTGAGCCTCTAACTCAAAAAAAAAAAAAAAAAAAAAAAGACATGGTTTAATATGGACAGGGGATGGAATGTGGGTGGGGGGATAAAGAGAAGTGGAGAAAAGTTTAGAGAAGCAGGAGAAGCTTGGAGCTTGAGAACCCTCGGGTACCGTGCCAGGGAGCTGAACTTGATCAGTGGGGCAGAGGCTTCCTGCCAGGTTCCCTGAAAACTTGGGATCTTTTAGGAATTCTACAAAGGTTTGCTTTTTCATTTCAAAAATGAAACTATTTTTTAAAATGGGTGCGTACCCAAAATAGAGCACATGGACTGAAGTTTTTATTCGCTGGAGAGCCACACCGACCTGTTGCGTGTTTTACATGCAGACCTTGGAAAGATTTTTTTATTACCTGAAGGGCATGTAGAGTTCACAAGGCCAACTGTTAGACAACTGTTACTATTTGCAGTGACTTATCTCTGTGCGTTCAGATTTTTCTCCATATGAACAATTAAAAGGAAACACTGCAAGATACGGGGTAATAAAGAGTAACGTAAGACAGCAAAGGCCTTCTGTACCCTGTGCTTGCAAATCTCATCACCTCACTTCATAGTAAGTAAATGTCACACAGTTAACCTTAGGAAAAGTACTTGTAATGAAAAGCAACTTAGAATTTTTTATATATTGGGATTCCATGTAAGATTTCAGTAGGAAAGTGTTTTGGGTTTTCTTTCTTTTAAAGTTTGAAAGACACTCGTCATAGTTGATGAGTTTTCACTGGTGGATTTAAGCGGGAGTGCAGCAGGGGGTGCGGGTTTATCACATGATCGAGTTGACTTTTTTTTTTTTGAGACGGAGTCTTGCTCTGTCGCCCAGGCAGGAGCGCAGTGGCCGGATCTCAGCTCACTGCAAACTCCACCTGCCCGGTTTACGCCATTCTCCTGCCTCAGCCTCCCGAGTAACTGGGACTGGTGGCGCCCGCCACCTCGCCCAGCTAGTTTTTTGTATTTTTTTTTAGTAGAGATGGGGTTTCACCGTGTTAGCCAGGATGGTCTCAATCTCCTGATCTCGTGATCTGCCTGTCTCAGCCTCCCAAAGTGCTGGGATTACAGGCTTGAGCCACCGCGCCCGGCCCAAGTTGACATTTTTTAATGTAAAAGGCACTGGGGATGCCAGGGAGAGGATGAAAGGCAGGTGATGCGGGAGAGGCCGGGGGGACCCTCTTTGTTGCTATCGAGGGAAGAGAAATCTCCCGTCTGTTTTTAGTACTTTCTATCTCTACCCTGGACCCTAGCCTTGACCAGGCTACCTTCATCTCTTGGAAACTGAGTAGCCTCTTAACTGGCCTCTGCACTTGATGTCACTGGGACGTGTCTCTTTCCCACTGACAGCCTTTCCGTGGCTTCCCATGGCTCTTAGGGTTGAGTCTAAAATGCTTGCTCTAATCTTCCAGGTCTGAGGTGGTCTGCTGAGCACGTCACCCACACTCCTCCCACAGTGCCTTCCCACTCCCTCCCCCTTCTCCTGCCCCCGTTATTCTTTCTGACTCCAGGCACATCTTGGCCACTTTCCACCCCAGGACCTTTGTACAAGCCAGGTCCTTCACCTAGAGCCTCTTTCACGAGTTCTCTGTGTATCTGACAACCCCTTGTTCTACAGGCCTTTGATTCAATGTCACTTTCCCAAAGAGGCTTTCGTTCATCACCCAACTATCCAGGCCAAGGTTCTTCAGTTCTCTTTTTCATCATATCCTGAGCTCTTCCTCTGTAGCTGTAAGTATCACCTGTAATCATCTAATTGTTTTCTTGTGAGCCCAGGAATCTTGTCTGCCCTGTTCACCACTGCATCCAGGATGCATCAGTGAGTCACTGTAAACACAGAATTGTCATATGACCCAGCAATTCCACTCCTAGGCATGTACCCCAAAAGATTTTAAAACAGATATTCTAACAAAATTTGTTTTCTTTTTTTTTTTTTTTGAGACGGAGTCTCGCTCTGCCGCCCAGGCTGGAGTGCAGTGGCCGGATCTCAGCTCACTGCAAGCTCCGCCTCCCGGGTTCCTGCCATTCTCCTGCCTCAGCCTCCTGAGTAGCTGGGACTACAGGCGCCCGCCACCTCGCCCGGCTAGTTTTTTGTATTTTTTAGTAGAGACGGGGTTTCACTGTGTTCGCCAGGATGGTCTCGATCTCCTGACCTCGTGATCCGCCCGTCTCGGCCTCCCAAAGTGCTGGGATTACAGGCTTGAGTCACCACGCCCGGCCACAAAACTTGTTTATAAAAATTCATAGCACCGCGACTCACAACAATCAAAAGGTGGGAGCAACCCAGTGCACTTTACCTGATGATGGATAAACAGAGCATGCTATATCCATGCAGTGGAGTATTACCCAGCAGAAACGAATACAGTCCTGATACAAGGTATACCATGATGAACCTTGGAAATATTACACCAAATGAATAAAGCCGGACGCAAAGGGCCACGTAGTGTATGATTCCATGTGTGTGAGATGACCAGAATAGGGGAGTTCTCAGAGACAGAGTAGCCTACTGGTTGCCAGGAGCTGGGGGAAGAGACGGTGTCGTTGGTACAGAGTTCCCTTTGAGGATGATGAGAAGATTCTGGAAACGGATTAGTGGTGATGGCCGCACAATATTGTGAGTGCCCTGAAAGTCACTAACGGTTAATTTTATGTTGTGTGTGTTGGGCCACAAGTCCTAAGACCTGTGGAAAAAATGATAGAGCGAATGTGTAAAGGAGTTCGTCCAGCCCGGCACGTCCCTGTCATTTACAATGTGTTTCCTTGCCCGTGTCAGGCGGTAGCTTGCAATTAAGGGTGATGAACTTGGGACTTCTCATGCATTTCTGGGTGTCTATGATTGCAGCTTCCAAATCCGCCTGTGTTCCTTACCTCAAATGCCAGGCAGCTGGGATGAAGCTCCCCCAGCCCCACCCCAGCGGTGGGAAAAGCCCGCTTCCCTACCGTAGCCTACCTGATGTCCAGTTCCGAGTTACAGTAGTGGCAGTAACACTTGGGAGGAACAAGTGGACCGGGAACAGAGAAAGAAACAGCTGGGGTGAGGCGAGTGAATTCCTTCCTTGCCTCCCTTTCTCCCCATCCCCCTCTCCCTTCTTTCCTGTCCTCCCCGTCTGCTCTTCCCCTCGCGTTGTGACATCCTGTGGTCTTGCTTCACTATTCAGCCCACCTCTCACCACTCCCACCTTCTTGCCCATCTTCCAGCCAGTCCTCCTCATCCCCATAAGCAGCACAGCCCCCTAAGCTGGGGTTTCTCAGCCTCAGGTTCCTGATGTCTTGACCTGGGTTATTTCTGTCGTGGTGCGCCGTCCTGGGCCCTGCGGCATGTTGAGTGGCCATCCTGGCCTCTGCCCACTAGATGCCAGTCGAGCTCCCTCCTCCAGCTGTCACAACCAATCCTGTGGTCCAGACACTGCTGAGTGTCCCCTGGGTGGCACCGTCACCCCCGTTTCAGAACCACGAGCATAACTCAAGTCTCTGTCTCAGGCTCATCTCCCTGTTCTCTCCATTTTCCGTATTCCTCACACCCAGCGCATAAGCAATTCCTGTAGAACTGCAGCACGGTTCTCCTCTCCACCAGCACCGCCACGTCTCCTGCCCTGGCTGGTCCGGACTCCTCTCCGTCTGTCTGCTCCCACTCTCACCCTGATTCCGATCCACTCTCCACAGGCAGCACCGAGAAGGATCCTTTCGTAACTCAGAAGGGATCTCGCTGATGGCTGTCCACCAGCTTAGAACACAACCTTCCTTCTCGTCTGGTCTATGAGAACCTTACGTGACCTGGACCCCCCTGCTCCTCTCAGGTCACATAGATGTTCCTTTGGTTCCTTGAAGGCACTCAGTGTGTCCCTGCCTGGGGGTCTGCTGGGCCTGCTTTGCTCGCAGTGGTTACCCCCAAGCTCCTCTGAAGGCAGGATCCTTCCACTGTCTCATCTCTATGTCCAGACGTCGCCTGCCTGGGGAAGGCTGCCTGTGGCCCTGCTCACTCTGTGATATCACCCTGATTTAGTTTATGTTTTTTGGAGCTGGTTGCTTGTTTCTCTGCAGTCCTCCTGCCGTCCCAATCATGGGAGCCTCAGGGACTCAAGGACCTTATGGGTTCTGTTCTCCTCTGAGTCCCCAGCATCTAGGATGGGTCTTCTACACACATGAATATTTGAAGACTGACTGAATCAATGAATGAAGGATGACTTATCCTTCTTTTTTTTTCCTATTTAATTTTTTGAGTCAGAGTCTCACTCTGTCACCCAGGCTGGTGCAATCTCGGCCTCCTGGGTTCAAGTGATTCTCTTGCCTCAGCCTCCCGAGTAGCTGGGACTACAGGCGCGCACCACCACGCCCGGCTACTTTTTGTATTTTTAGCAGAGATGGGGTTCACCATGTTGACCAGGCTGGTCTTGAACTCCTGGCCTCAAGTGATCTAGCTGCCTCGGCCTCCCAACGTGCTGCGATTACAGGTGTGAGCCGCCATGCCCCGCCTGGCGTGTAGTTTCTTGTACCCTGCCTTATGTTCACCTCTCTGAGTCCGGCACATGGTGTTCTCTCTGGAATGCTTCCCCTGCTTCCCCTCCTCAATTGGCTAATTCCGTCCTGTCCGTAACCCACAGTGGAGGTGTTACCTCCTGCAGAAAGCCTTCCACGAGCCCACGCTTCCCCTAGGCTAAGGTCAGCGCCGCTGCCTCCTGCACTAGCACCTGCTCGTGAAGTGCTACCACTTGGCGATTTGGTTCTCTCTGTGGATGCCTGCCTCCCTTACAAAATTAGGACCTTCTTGAAGGTAGCTCAACCATCAGAGTCCCCAGCAACCAGCAACAAGCTTGTCCTCATGAACGTCCCTTAGAAAAAGCGAGAGACGGCAACAGAGAGAGAGGCAGAATGAGACAGTATTTCAGTGGAGCCGCTGGGGCTGTGTTCGTGCAGAAGGGGGTAGCGTGTATCCCAGTCTAGAGGTGGGAGGGAGGGAAGAAAAAGAGAAGGAGGGAGAGAGAATGAGGGAGGGAGAAAGGAAAGAAGGGAGGAAGAAAGAAGAGGGAAGAAGGAGAGGAAGGAAGAATGAAATGAGAGATGGAGGGAGGGAGGAAGAATGGGAAGGAGAGACTTTTACAGAAGGGGTCTCCCACCACTGCCTGCTTGGCACCTCTGAGGCTCCCTCCTTCGCTTCCCCTGTGCCCCCACTTCCCTCTTTCCTTCCCCTCCTCACCCTCCTCCCCTCCATGCCGCCTTCTTCTTACCCAGTCCCCTTTGTTGTAGGATACGAAGAGGTAGGTTATCACCATGTAGGCGCATTTCAGGAAGTTCCACGTGTTTTTCCGCTTGGGCAGTGGTTTCCTGGATGGGGTGGTGCCTGAGAAGGGTTTAACTGGAGAGAACCGTGGAGATGATTGAGGCTGATGGCCTTCCCTTCCTGCCCCAGAGCTTCCTGCCACCGCTGTCTCTCCGTTCTGATTCTCTGCCTACCTCCTGAATGGACACTTTGGTCCACACCCACCGTCACTGCCAGCTTCCCGCTTCTTGGTTACCACCATATCCCAGGCGGTCAGGAGTGCCTTTTGGCTGTCGCACCTCACATCCAAGACGTCACCAAATCTGACCCTGTCTTGCCCAGATTTCTCACCCAACTGTCAGGGGTTTGAACCAGAGTGACTCCATCTTGAATAGGGGCTGGGTAAAATGAGGCTGAGCCCTACTGGGCTGCATTCCCAGGAGGTTAAGACACTCTCAGTCACAGGATGACAATAGGAGGTTGGCACAAGATACAGGTCACAGAGACCCTGCTGGTAAAAACAGGTTGCGGTCAAGAAGCTGCCAAAACCCATCGAAACCAAGATGGTGATTCGAGTGACCTCTGGGGGTGCTCACTGCTCATTATGTACTAATTATAACGCATTAGCAGGCCGAGAAACTTGTCCACCAGCACCGTGACAGTTTACAGATGTCATGGCAACATCAGGAAGTTCCCCTCCATGGCCTAAAAAAGGGAGGCACCCTCCGCTCCAGGAAGTCTCCACTCCTTCCCTGGAAAACTCATAAATAATCCACTCCTTGTTTATCATATAGTCAGGAAATAACTGTAAGTAGACTCGGTCCGGCAGCCCTTGCTGCTGCTCTGCCTATGCAGTAGCCGTTCTTTTATTCCTTGACTTTCTTAATAGACTTGCTTTCACTTTATGGACTTGCCTCAAATTCTTCCTTGCACGAGGTTCGAGAACCTCCTCTCTGGGCGTCTTGATCGGGACCCCTTTCCAGTGACAAAACCACCACCTGTCCCCCATCCCCAGGCTTCTGCCTCTACCCCCGACGCCATCCGTTCTCTTTCCCATCCGTCTCCCACACGAGTGCCAGCAGGATCTTTCTAGCACCAGATCTGACCGCGTCGCTTTCTCATTTCAAACCTCATGTGGTGCACGAGTGTTTCTTTCGCCTGTGTAACATTTTTCCCTTGTATTTTTATTTTAAAAGTATTACATTCAGAAAATCTCAAGTTTTTTTTTTTTTTTTTTAACAGGTAAACCTGTCTGTCTAAACAGGTTTCCAATCAAAAAATAATTACCAGTGTACAGGCAAATACAAATCAAAAGAAAAAAATTAATTCTTCCTGTTGAAAATTCAGGAAGCGGGCCGGGCGCGGTGGCTCAAGCCTGTAATCCCAGCACTTTGGGAGGCCGAGACGGGTGGATCACGAGGTCAGGAGATCAAGACCATCCTGGCTATCACAGTGAAACCCCGTCTCTACTAAAAATACAAAAAACTAGCCGGGCGAGGTGGCGGGCGCCTGTAGTCCCAGCTACTTGGGAGGCTGAGGCAGGAGAATGGCGTAAACCCGGGAGGCGGAGCTTGCAGTGAGCTGAGATCCGGCCACTGCACTCCAGCCTGGGCTACAGAGCGAGGCTCCGTCTCAAAAAAAAAAAAAAAGAAAAGAAAATTCAGGAAGCGATTCCTCCTTGTCCCCTTTGCTTAGAGCATTTACTTTAGAAAACTTTCGCCATCGCAAGTCTCTCTCTCTTCAGCGTTTACGCTCAACTTTTTCAAAGCTAAGGAAGCCTGTGGCCGGCATTATGGCCCAGGAAGGTGTTTTTAAGGACCTGGAAACCATCCCTTGGAAATGTAAACATCAAGGAAGACAGCACCCAGTTCTCCCCAGCTTCTCGTTAGGAGGGGATGGAGCCTAACTTTGGTGGGCACCTCCCTCCAAGTAGCAAATCGACCTCCTGCGATAAAGATTTTAGAAGTTTAGCTGGGCGCGGTGGCTCACGCCTGTAATCCCAGCACTTTGGGAGGCCGAGACGGGTGGATCACGAGGTCAGGAGATCGAGACCATCCTGGCTAACACGGTGAAACCCTGTCTCTACTAAAAATACAAAAACTAGCCGGGCAAGGTGGCGGGCGCCTGTAGTCCCAGCTACTCGGGAGGCTGAGGCAGGAGAATGGCGTAAACCCAGGAGGCGGAGCTTGCAGTGAGCTGAGATC